>NW_022631027.1:20160231-20191733 GCF_010015895.1 Lontra canadensis
TATTCTGTTGCTTTGGGGTGAAATGTTCTGAATATATCTGTGATGTCTATCTGGTCCAGTGTGTCATTTAAGGCCTTTATTTCCTTGTTGATCTTTTGCTTGGATGATCTGTCCATTTCAGTGAGGGGAGTGTTAAAGTCCCCTACTTATTGTATTATTGTCAATGTATTATTGTCAATATTGTATTATTGTCAATTGATTTTGGTATTAATTGGTTTATATAGTTGGCTGCTCCCACGTTAGGGGCATAGATATTTAAAATTGTTAGATCTCTTCTGGATGACCCTTTGAGTATGATACAGTGTCCTTCCTCATCTCTTATTATAGTCTTTGTCTTAAAATCAAATTGATCTGATATAAGGATTGCCACCCCTGCTTTCTTTTGATGTCCATTAGCATGCTAAATTGTTTTCCACACCCTCACTTTAAATCTGGAGGTGTCTTCGGGTCTAAAATGAGTCTCTTGTAGGCAACATATTGATGGGTTTTGTTCTTTTTATCCATTCTGATACCCTGTGTCTTTTGATTGGGGCATTTAGCCCATTAACATTCAGGGTAACTATTGAGAGATATTAGTTTAGTGCCATTGTATTGCCTGTAAGGTGATTGTTACTGTATATTGTCTCTGTTCCTTTCTGATCTACTACTCTTGGGTCTCTCTTTGCTTAGAGGACCCCTTTCAATATTTCCGGTAGAGCTGGTTTGGTGTTTGCAAATTCTTTCAGTTTTTGTTTGTCCTGGAAGCTTTTTATCTCTCCTTCTATTTTCAATGATAGCCTGGCTGGATATAGTATTCTTGGCTGCATGTTTTTCTCATTTAGTGCTCTGAATATATCATGCCAGTTCTTTCTGGCCTTCCAGGTCTCTTGGATAAGTCTGCTGCCAATCTAATATTTTTACCATTGTATGTTACAGACTTCTTTTCCCGGGCTTCTTTCAGGATTTTCTCTTTGTCGCTAAGACTTGTAAATTTTACTATTAGGTGACGGGGTGTGGACCTATTCTTGTTGATTTTGAGGGGGGTTCTCTGCACCTCCTGGATTTTGATGCTTGTTCCCTTTGACATATTAGGGAAATTCTCTCCAATAATTCCCTCCAATATACCTTCTGCTCCCCTCTCTCTTTCTTCTTCTTCTGGAATCCCAATTATCCTAATGTTGTTTCGTCTTATGGTGTCACTTATCTCTTGAATTCTCTCCTCGTGGTTCTGTAGCTGTTTGTCCCTCTTTTGCTCAGCTTCTTTATTCTCTGTCATTTGGTCTTCTATATCACTAATTCTTTCTTCTGCCTATTTATCCTAGCAGTGAGAGCCTCCATTTTTTATTGCACCTCATTAATAGCTTTTTTTATTTCAACTTGGTTAGATTTTAGTTCTTTTATTTCTTCAGAAAGGGCTTTTATCTCTTCTGAGAGGGTTTCTCTAATATCTTCCATGCCTCTTTCGAGCCTGGCTAGAACCTTGAGAATCGTCATTCTGAACTCTAGATCTGGCATATTACCAATTTCTGTATTGATTAGGTCTGTAGCCTTTGGTAGTGCCTCTTGTTCTTTTTTTTTGTGGTGAGTTTTTCTGCCTTGTCATTTTGTCCAGATAAGAGTATATGAAGGAGCAAGTAAAATACTAAAAGGGTGGCAAAGACCCCAGGAAAATACACTTTAACCAAATCAGAAGAGACCCCAAATCGTTGGTCGGAGAAAGGGGATGAAAAGGGGTTCAGGAAAAAAAAGACACAATTAAAAAAAGAAAACGAATAAAGAAAAAATATAAAAAATAAAAAAGTATATATGTTAGATAAACTAGTTCAAAAACGTTAAAAAAGTAAAGGGTAAAAGTTAAAAAAAAATGTTAGCAGAAGAAAAAAATGGAAAAATATAACAAAACAACAAATCAAATTAACTGCAAGACTAATGAATCATGGGGAGAAAGCCATGAGATCAGTGCTTTGCTTTCTCCTCCTCCGGAATTCCACTGCTCTCCTTGGTATTGAACCTGCACTCCTTGGTAGGTTGGTCCTGGCTGGATTTCTTGTTCATCTTCTGGGGGAGGGGCCTGTTATAGTAATTCTCAAGTGTCTTTGCCCCAGGCGGCATTGCACCATCCTTACCAGGGGCCAGGCTGAGTAATCTGCTCGGATTTGCTTTCAGGAGTGTTTGTTCCCTGAACGCTTTCCGTAGAGTTCTGGAAGATGGGAATGAAAATGGTGGCCTCCCAGTCTCCAGCCCAGAGCAGCCAAGAGCTCAGGGCCCCACTCCTCAGTGTGCCCTCAGAGAATAGCGCCCAATAACTCCCGTCTCCCTGGCCTTTGGCCGCACTCCGAGCTCTCCCAGGCTGCAACTGGTTCAAGGTAACCCCGAGATGAGAGCTCACTCTTCAGCTCTGTCTCTGTAGCTGGCTTCCCCGCTCTAGTACCTGCGAGCTCTGTGACACTGAGACACCCCCAATCCTTCTGTGATCCTGCGGGACCTGGGGCCACGCTGACCCTACGTGGGCTTCCCCCCGGTTTAGCCTCTGGAGCGATGTACCTCAGTGGAACAGACTTTTAAAAGTCCCGATTTTGTGCTCCGTTGATCCGCCGCTTGCCGGGAGGCGGCCCCTCCCCCTGCGGTCTATCTTCCCATCACTTTGGATTCACTTCTCCACCAGTCCTACCTTTCAGAAAGTGGTTGATTTTCTACTTCTAGAATTGCTGCTCTTCTCTTCGATCTCCCGTTGGATTTGTGGGTGTTTGCCATCTTGGGATAAGCTATCTAGTTGATCTCCTGCTACCTGATGTAGCCTCAGCCTGCTACTTCTCCGCCATCTTTGTGGAGAATCTTTGTAACCTATTCTTAAGAATGCTCTGATGGCATGGTGAAGTGAATAAGACTGTGTTCTGCCAAAAGACCCTACAATGATGGACAATATGGAAGAAAATTATAAAATATGGTTTTGCCTCTGCACATACCAGGGAACTGCAAGTGAGATTTCTACACAGATTCTCCTGAGGCTGCCCCAAGGGACAGGATACAGAGCTCCAGCCACTGATCAAGAAGCCATGAGGGAGGCTAATATGCACTCAGGGTCAAGGTTCTCTAGGAGGGGAAGGAGAATAAAAAGTAGTCACTTATGAAAAAAAAAAATCAAACTTCTGGCCTCTACTACCAAAAAGTTGGAGTCTGAACTTACACTGCCAAACCAAATATGAAATACAATCAAATCCACCTGCTATACAGAGAGGTATTTCCACAATCAAGCTGTCAGAGAACTGTCATAAATTGACCAATCTACACTCAAGATCAGTTTACAACCTGAAATTTTAAAAAAAATAATTCACAATTAGATAGCATAAAAGACAGCCCATAAAGGAGGAAGAGCACCCAGAAACTTAATAGAAAAATGTACACCAAAACAATAACATATCTAGGAATAAACTTAACCAAAGAGGTAAAAGAACTGTACTCTGAAAATTATACAACACGGATGAAAGAAACTGAAGATAACACAAAGAAATGGAAAAACATGCTCTTCAATTGGAAGAAGTGGGTTTTTTTTATTTTCTTAAAGATTTTATTTATTTATTTGACAGGGAGAGAAAGAGAGTATGCACAATCAGGGGAGTGGCAGAGGGAGAGGGAGAAGCAGGCTCCTGCTGAGCAGGGAGCCCAATGTGGGACTGGACCCCAGGACCCCAGGATCCTGACCTGAGCTGAAGGCAGATGCTTCACAGACTAAGCCACCCAGGTGTTCCAGAAGAAGAAATATGGTTAAAATGTCTATGCCACCAAAAGCAATCTGCAGATTTAATGCAATCCCTATCAAAATAGCAACAGCATTCCTCACAGAACTAGAACACACAATCCCAAAATTTATATGGAACCAAAAAAAGACCCTAAATAGCCAAAGTAATCTTGTAAAGGAGAAAAAACTGAAGGTATCACAATTTTAGACTTTTACGTTATGTGACAAAACTATAATAATCAAGAGTATGGTAGTAGCACAAAAACAGGCACATAGATCAACAGAACAGAACAGAAATCCCAGAAATAAACCCACAATTATATGGTCAATTAATCTTCTAAAGGAAGAATGAATATCTGACCAGCAGCAAAACAGTCTCCTCAACAAATGTGTTGGGAAAACTGACCAGCAACATGCCCAAGAATAAAACTGGACCACTTTGTTTCAGTGCACACAAAAATAAACTCAAAATGAATTAAGAACTAGGTGTGAGACCTGAGAATATAAAAATCCTGGAAGAGAGTACAGGCAGTGATCTCTGACATTGGCTGTAGCAAACTTTTTCTAGATATGCCTCCTGAGGCAAGGGAAATAAAAGCAAAAATAAACTACTGGGAACACATCAAATAAAAAGCTTCTCCACAGGAAAGGAAACAATCAACAATACTGTGTAATAACCTACTGAAGGGTGCCTGGGTGGCTCAGTGGGTTAAACCTCTGCCTTTGGCTCAGGTCATGATCTCAGAGTCCTGGGATCAAGCCCCACATCTTGCTCTCTGCTTGGTGGGGAGCCTGTTCCCCCCCGACCCCCGCCTGCCTGTGTGCCTACTTGTGATCTGTCTGTCAAATAAATAAAATCTTTGAAAAAAAATAACCTACTGAATGGGAGAAGATATTTGCAAGTGACAGATCTGATAAAGGGTTAGTATACTCTCTCTCTCTCTCTCTCTCTCTATATATATATATATATGCTCTACAACTCAACACCCAAAAATGAATAATCCAGTTAAAAAATGGGCAGAAGACATGAACATTTTTCCAAAGAAGACAGCCAGATAGCCAACAGACACATGAAAATATTCTTAACCTCACTCATGTCCAGGAAAATGCATATCAAAACTACAATGAGAAGCCACCTCACCCCTGTTAGAAGGACTAAAAACAAAAATCAAGGAAAAACATGTGTTGCTCACAATATGGAAGAAAAGGGCACTTGGTGTGCTGTTGGTAGGAATGTGAAGTGCTGCAGCCACTGTGGAAAAGAGTATGAAATTTCCTTACAAAGTTAAAGACAGAACTACCTTATGATCTAGTAATCACACTACTGGGTATTTACCCCCAGACTACAAAAACACTAATTCAAAAGGATACATGCACTCCTATGTTTATTGTAGCATTATTTACAATAGCCAAGTTATGGAAGCAGCCAGTGTCCACAGATAGATGAATGGTTAAAAAAAGCTCTGTGTGTGTGTGTGTACATATTACAACGGATTCATCCATAAAAAGAATGAAATCTTGCCATGTGCACAGCATGGATAGAGCTAGAAAATATAATGCTAAGAGAAAGAAGCTGGAGAAAGATCAATACCATATAGCTACCAATGAGTAGAATTTATTATTTTTATTAGTTTTTAAAGATTTTATTTATTTATTTGTCAGGGAGGGAGAGAGAGAGAGAGAGAACATGCACAAGTTGGGGGGGGGAGGCAGCAGGCAGAGGGAAAAGCAGGCTCCTGCTGAGCAAGGAGCCTGTTGCAGGACTCGATCCCAGGACTGAGGCAACACCAGCCAAGGCAAAGGCACATGCTTAACTGACTGAGCCACCCAGATGTCCACAGGTAGAATTTTTTTTTTAAGATTTTATTTATTTATTTGACAGATAGAGATCACAAGTAGGCAGAGGGGCAAGCAGAGAGAGAGGGGGAAGCATGCTCCCCACCAGAGAGCCCAGTGCAGGGCTCGATCCCACGACCCTGAGATCATCACCTGAGACGAAGGCAGAGGCTCAACCCACTGAACCACCCAGATGTCCCCCAGGTAGAATTTAAAAAACAAAATGAACAAGGTAAATAAAGAGAGAAACCAAGAAACAAGCTATACAGAGTCAACTGATGGTTACCAGAGTGGAGGTGGGTGGGGGAGAAGGAGGGGATAGGTGATGGGATTAAAGAGTGTACTTATCACTATGAACACTGAGTGATGTATAGAATTGTTGAACTGCTCCCTGTATTGTACACCTGAAACTAATTTAACACTCTGTGCTAACTATGCTGGAATCAAAATAAAAACGTTAAAAAAAAATGAGGCATAAACAATGAATCTTGGAACACTGAAAAAAAAAAAAAAAAAGGTAACAGAAAACCTGAAAAGACTCTACAATGACTCAGCTTACAAACCTAAAAAAGAAAATATATTCAAAAATTTGGAAATTAGGGAAATTGGCAAGGAGATGTGTAATATTACCATTAGAATTTCTGTAAGTTAAAATACAGCTCTTGAAAGTTACAAATTCAGCAGAATACTTAGAAAAAAGGTCAAACTGAAGAATATCTTTATAACCTTTGGAAAGTAAGTAAGTAGCAGTGAACCAACTGACCTCAGCACAGCCCACAGGGGTTCCCCCAGATTCATTTACATTCATTCAACGTATAACATTGCAGAAGTTTAAGGTGTATATATATATTGATTTTATCCACTTACATATTGCAATGCAGTTACCACTGTATTATTAGCTGGTGGTTCCATCACATCTAATAAGTATCATTTCTAAAAAACTATAAAAAATAGGGAAAAAAGGGTGAGACACCAAAATAGAATGGAAAATTATAGTATAAATTCAACAAAATGAAAAAAAAATTTGAGAGGCAGTATTAAAAGAAATAATAATTAATAATTTTCTAGAACTTTTGAAAAATATCAATCCTCACAGTAAGGAAGCTTAAGTTACTCTCTCCATAAAAATATAGATAGAGAGATACGTGTATCTCTCTCTCTCTCCATACACAAGCACACGTGCACACACACAGGTGAACTCCTTATATGTGTACATTATAGTAAAGAAAGGAGAAAATTAAAGCAAAGAATATTAAAGCAGAGAGAAAGGGTAGTAATTCTAAACACAACATGATAAAAATTTAGGTCAATGTCAGGATTCACATTTATAATACAGACCAGACCCTACAGAACATTTCCCATGTGCTCAGTGATAACAGTTTAGGTGTTCATATGCCACTAAGGCATCATTCAAGACTAATGAAAAAAAGAGCATTTCCAGACAAAAGAATGCACAAGAAAGTTTAGTACTGGTAGACTATGGTAGAAAGTACTACATATGGTTTATGTCAAGACAAAACTAAGCCTAGAATGGAAACAAGAGATTTAAGAAGAAATGGTGACAGAACAAGTAATACATTTTTTAAACAAATTATTTAATTGAAAATTACTGTGCTATTTCTAAATAGGCAGTAGCTTCAAAATAAAGTTCATAAAAAAATAGAAAAAGAAAATTCCAAAGAGGAATGGATAAAATAGGAACAAAAATTATTGAAGAGGATCTGAGCACATATACCAACATGTATCCATCTTTAGATCCACTTAAAAATGAGGGTCATTAAATGTACTTGTCACAGTCAAGAAATCTGTGGGTGTATGAGTGAGCTGGGGATGGGGAGCACAGTGGGTAACAGAATTAAATCTATTTATGGGAGAATAAGAGATGGTGGAAACTTCTTTACTGATGAAGCAGAGGAAGAAGTGGCCAGGCAGGTCATCTGGAAAGGCTCCTAGATACAGCTCTGGAAAAAAGCAAGACAGGCAGAAAGGGGGTGGGGGGAAGCAGGGATTGAGAGTGGTTTCTAGGAAGTCCATATATGGAACAAGTGGAATCAGTGACACCCCTCCACTCACACTCTTGGTCCTGTATCCTGTATCTGGCCATTTTAGATTACACAGAGGACAGAGATTACCCAGAGGACAGACTTTACCCAGGTCAATGGAGAACTACACTCTTCAACAGAAATTTATCACAATTCCTGAAAGAATTAGAGATCCTATGGTAGATGCTGGTTCCAGAATCTAAATTGTCTTCTTATTGCTACACACATGACAGAAATAAGCAGCAGAGTAAGGAATGACCAAGAAGAACTGATAGCATGAAAGGAATGAAAACAATTAGAATTGCAGGCTTTAAGAGGATATTTTAACATTTCAAATTCATATTTTCATAACGACTCAAGAATGTATTGGTTACATAATGCCAGGAGTTATACAAAATGAACTACAAAAAAGTAGAATGGGGTGAGGAAGAAAGTTTTAAAATTGTATACTCATTATGTAAATTAAAAATTTTAAAACATTAAAAAATGCAAAAAAAGAAGGAAATTTTACTCATAGTTAAAAGAAGACTAAGAGAGATTGATTTTGAGAGAAAAACAGTCTAATGCAGCATTCCAACAATGTCCATATATGAATGGGATGAATTTGAGCTGTGGAGAAGAGGGGAAAAAATGGAGAAGGCCAAATACATACAGCAGGAAGAGAAGTCATTGTAAAAGCTGAGGGGAAAAAACACCCCACAAATTTCACAATAAAAGGGACTGCTTAGGAGGTGAGAGGAGACAAGATGGCCTAGAAGTAGGAGGTGCGGTTTCAACCAGTCTCCTAAAATGAGCTGATTACCTACCAAAAAACTCTGATTTCCCATGAAATCAGCCTGAGATTTGAATTATACACTTCTGGATTTCTATGGGGGCAGAAGATGCCAGTGGACAGGTAGAGCAGAGTGGGAACATCGGACTGATATTGGAAGATAAACAAAAGGGGGAGGGAGCCACTAGAAGCTACCCATTGGAAAGTAATACCCCAATATGAGAGTGCCCTGTGATTGAGGACCAGCATTAACTTGTTGTCTGCTTGAAGTCACTCAAAAAGAGCAAAAGATCTTAAGGGGAAATTGGTGGAATTGGGCGGTTAGGGACAGGGGCTTAAGCCCACAGTCCCAGGGTGGCCACCACCAGCGCTAAGCCAGAGAGTGCAGCAAAGAAGCCAGGTCTTGGTCCCTGAGCCTCTGGCATGCCTGAGAGCATCTGGGTGGTGGCTTCTGTGAGTGAGTCTGGTGTGGTTACCAGCCAGCACTCTCTAGAACCACAGCCTTTTGTCCTCTGCATGTGCACTGAGTCACGCTCCACACCCTTCCCTGAGAGAAGTCCCTGCTGGTACTAGCCAGTGCTCTCTAGGACCAGGAGATTCTGAAGACTCCCAGCCTTGGCCAGAGTGAAAATCTCAGCGTGCTATCTCTGGTTGGGACCTCTCTGGCGGTCTGGACCTGCCCAGACAGCCGTGGCTCCGCCAGTGGAAGGCAGCTCTCTGGACTAGTATTTCTCGTGGTTTTGGGTACAAGTGGGAGCTCCTGTTGATGAGGGAGCAGGAGGCTGGCTGAGGACAAAGCAAAAGCTGGCACCTTGCACCCCCCTCTCCACCCGCTCCTCTCGGTAATATGTGTGACATTCCTCAGGCACCTCTGGCTGTCCTAAAAGAAAAACAAATAGTTAACTTGCAGAGATCACAATCCTGCAAGGCAGGATTCTCCCTTGGTTTACAAATGTCCTTGAGATTTACAACAAAGAAGCTACCTTTTCAATAGCCCAATTTCCAAAGGCACATAACTCAGTTCCTCGAGCCCTAATGTCGCCCTCCACTCCAAAAACAAAACTGAAGGAGGTTGAGGTAGAAGGAAAAGTAAATAAAGTTAAATTTCTTCTAAACCTAAATCTCACTAACAAGGATGCTTGATAGCAGGAATGTAACATTCCACCAGGAGACTCCCAATTGTCTTTATGTTAGTGCCTCATTAGAGGGAAAGTGGCCTTGGCTTGATAGTAACCAGGCCTTCAATATCCTGACAGTCTTCTTTACCCCCATAGCCCTTCTGAACACCCCTTTGTCCTCACCTACCCAACACCTGTGTATATAACCAGCCACTCCTCACATCCCTGGGGCAGCATCTCCGTCTGCCCACAGGTCCTATCCCCATGCTCTAATAAATCACCTTTTTGCACCAAAGACATCTTAAGAATTCTTTCTTAGCCATGGGCTCTGAACCTCACCTCACTGAACCTCACCTAGGTTCAAAAACTTCATCACTGTGACCCCTGAGACCGTGACTGGGAAGTGCTCTGCTGGCAGCAGAGGTGGAATTTATGTGCTCTGGAGCACCCAGAAGGGAACAGACTGAGACTTCTCTCTGAGACAGGGGTCTGGGTGCAGTTTGCTTTCCTCTAAACCTCTAAAGAACCACCAGAAGCTGCTAAGGGGAGAAAAAAAAACCCCAAAACCCGAAAACAAACAAACAAATAAAAAAACCTCCAGAGAACAAAAGCCTGAAAAACCTGTTTCCTCAGAGTCCAGCCTCTTCATAGAGGCACGAGGACTTGATTCTAGCAAAAATGCCTGAAAAACCAAGCGGCAGGCCCCTCCCCCAGAAAGCCAGACAAAACAAAAACAAACAAAAACCAAGAGGACAACCACAACTACTTCACAGATACAACTTTTATTTTTAATTCGTCCCCACTAATTCCCATTCTTTTCAATTTTTTAAATAATTTTTTAACCTATTTACCATCACAATGAGATGTTCAGTGCAACAAATTCCATAATAACCTTTTTGTTGAGTCAGTGTCTCTGGGAATGCAGGAGGAACAATAGAAATTACCTCCGGGGCAGCCATCTTCCAGTCCCCCCTCTTCCTTAACCCTTGACTCTCCCACCAAAAGGATGTATGCCCAGGTCATGTCTCCATAGGTAACCAGATACCTATGCAGGAAACAGGAGCATCAGGAGCCCCCCCCCCCATACCCTCTGATCACCAAATACCTTACCATGTATGGATGTGAGCTCATGCCCTGCCTTAGCCTGATAAAAGACCCCGCCGACTTCCTCCCTGCGCGACCTCCTCGATTCCCCCTCCCAGGTCTCGGAACCTTGCCAAAGAGTGCCGACCTCCTCCTGGTGCAACTTTCCTGGCTCCCCTCCTCCTGAGCCCCAAAACTTTGCCAGAGAGTGACTTTAATAAATCTTGCCTTGCGCCTACCTCACCTGGTGTTGTGTTTACTTTGCCTATAAAACTTTACATTTGATGCCTGAAGTGGGACACAGGGGCGGAAGAAAATCATTAAAATTCCTTACCTACTGACAAGCCCTTGAAACAGACAGAGTGGCTCTCCCCTGGGGACTCAACTGCCCTCACCTTGAGGTTTTGCTAAGGACAATTCTAGCCTGACTGACCCCCTACTCCAACAGGTCCAACCAGGATCCTGTAAGTCTTCTTTAACAATTCCTTTAGGAAACTTTTTCTCTAAACCTCCAAGATAGTGTCGAGAATCATTCCCAAGTGTATGGCCCACTGATATACATCTAAAGGGTCCCATGAGAAGATTTTTATTACTGGTATTGAATAACCTTTCTCCCAACAATACCTAGCCCCTCAAGGTCCTGGAGACCTTGTTTCCTTAGAGTCCTCACCCACCACTGAGTCCACCGCTACTCTGCCTTAAAAAACACTGTAATCTGGTTTGGGATCCAAGTCCCTACTCCACTTCGTTGGGTATACTTGGGCCCAAGCTTAAGCATGTCACCTCGGGGTCCAAGTCCCTACTCCGCTGTGTCGGGTATACTTGGGCCCAAGCTTAAGCTTGTCAAATAAGCCCTCATGTGGTTGCATCGGTGCTTGGCTCCTTGGTGGGCTCTCAGATGCAAAAACTCAGGCATAACAGTGCTGAGACCCTGGAAGGAGATTGAGACCCCACCCTAGTGAACAGGTTTTCTCCTCTCCGAGCCGGACCTGGACCTGCCTTTCCGAACGCCACTTCCAAAGCCATGGTGAGTTTCCCCCAATTCCGTGCCTCTGTCCAGAAAGCCTTGTCAGGGTGGACCCCGCCGGTCACCAGGTGACCACTGTGACTACGAGAGGCTGGAAGACGTCCTAACCTCTATAGCAGTCGACACAGTTTTTCCACAACCCAGTGGTGGATGAGGGGATGCCTTCCTCCAGCCCTCGGGTTGCCCGGCAACGAATCATGGGGACCTCCCAATCCAAATTTGACTCTAAAACATCCCTGGGGTGCCTGTTGGCCAATCTTAAAACCCTGGAACTGGACCAGGACCTGCGAAGGTGACGTCTCATACATTATTGTACCATCGCTTGGCCACAATACCAGTTAGACAATCAGTCCCAGTGGCCTCTGGAAGGCACATTTGACTATCAAATTCTCATGGACCTAGACAATCTCTGCAAATGCCAAGGCAAATGGGCCGAGGTCCCTTATGTCCAGGCTTTCTGGACTCTACGCTCTCGCCTCTCCCTCTGCTCTCACTGCTCCACTTCACAGGTCGTCTTGGCCCGCTCCCCTCCCCCTACCCTGCCACCCACTGCTCCCAAAGACCTGGACCTCTCCTCCGTGTCTCCCCTCTCTGAACCCCCAGAGAGCTTCACCCACCCACCGACAAGAGGGCCCCCGGTTCCTCCTCCTCCTCCTCCTTACCATGATCCCATACCCCAAGGTCCCTCTCTCCCTATGCCCCCTAACCCCCCTGCTCCAACAACCCCCATTTCTGTCCCTTCCACCCCTACCTCTGTCTCATCCCCTAAACCCCCAAAACTTGAGTCCGTTCCTGGTGCGGCCCCCACCGAACCCCCCCTCACATCTCCTCCAGCCTCCCTCCCATCTCCACCCACACAAGGGTTCAAAAACACTCCCCCGATTTAGTCTGCCCGCTAAGGGAGGTCGCCAGAGTTGAGGGAGTTGTTTGGGTTCATGTGCCCTTCTCTCTACAAGACCTTTCCCAAATTGAGAAACGTTTGGGCTCTTTTTCGGCTAACCCTGATAACTACATAAAGGAATTCCAATATCTGGCCCAGGCCTATGACCTCACCTGGCATGACCTACATGTGGTCCAAACTACCACCCTTACCACAGAGAAGAGGGAGGGCATTCAGGTTGCAGCCCAAGAACATGCTGATCAGGTCCACCTTACCAACACCACCATGCCCGTTGGCACTCAGGCGGTCCCAGCCACAGAGCCTGAATGGGACTAACAAGATGGCCAAGATGGCCACCAGCGCCATGACCGCATGGTCCAATGCCTTATCGCTGGCATGCGGGCAGCCTCTAATAAGGCAGTCAACTATGATAAACTTAGGGAGGTCATTCAGGAACCAAACAAGAACACGGCCATGTTTCTCAACCGACTTACTGAGGCACTGACTCAATACACTCGCCTAGACCCGGCCTCTCTGGCAGGGGAGACTGTTTTAGCTACCCACTTTATTTCTCAGTCAGCTGGTGACATTCAGAAAAAATTAAAGAAAGCAGAGGAGGGCCCTCCAACTCCCATTTCTGACCTGGTGAAAATGGCATTTAAAGTCTTTAACTCCCGAGAAGAGGCAGCAGAACTTAAGTGCCAAGCCAGACTCCAACAGAAGACCCAACTGCAGACCCAAGCCCTGGTAGCAGCCCTGAGGCTGGCAGGTTCTGGGGGTCAACAGAAGGGAGCACCTAACCGCATCCCCTAGGGGGCCTGTTTCAAGTGTGGAGCTGAGGGACACTGGGTCCGTCAATGCCCCAATCCAAAAGCGCCTACTAGGCTGTGTCCTCAATGCTGCATGATGGGCCACTGGAAATCGGACTGTCCCAGCCTCAGGGGATTCCCGGCACCTCCACATGGTGGAGACCCTGGGACAGTAAGTCCTGCCTTCCAACTTCTCGAATTGGAGGATGACTGACAGAGCCCAGACTCGGACACCCCTCTCACCCATGCCGAGCCCAGGGTCATACTCCAGGTAGCGGGTAAGTCCATTTCCTTCCTGTTGGACACAGGAGCTACCTATTCTGTCCTGCCTTCCTACTCGGGTCCTACTCGTCCCTCCCCAGTTGCAGTTATGGGAATTGATGGTACTTCCTCCACTCCAAAGGCCACCCCACCCCTTACATGCAACCTGGATGTGTTCCCCTTCTCACACTCCTTCCTCATTATCCCTTCCTGCCCTGTTCCCCTACTAGGCAGGGACATCCTCCACAAACTTCAGGGCACCATTTGTCTCTCTCCCTCACCCTTGACTTCTGCTCACCTCATCCTCCCTCTACTCCCCTCTGACTCATTCCCTATCCCAGACTGTCTCCCCTCCATAGACCCACGGGTATGGGACATTTCCAGACCTATAGTAGCAACCCACCACATTACAGTCAGGATACGACTCAAGGACAAGTCTACATTTCTATCCTGCCCACAGTTCCCTATCTCGATGATGCACCCGCGAGGACTTAAGCCCATCATCGCCCATCTCTGGCCCCAGGGTCTCCTTATCCCCATTAACTCTCCATGCAACACCCCCATCCTCCCTGTTAAAAAGCCCTCAGGAGCCTATCGCCTGGTACAGGACCCGAGACTTATTAAAGAGGCAGTAGTCCCACTCTATCCGGTGGTTCCCAATCCCTACACTCTCCTTTCCAATGTTCCCTCCCACACTACCCACTTCTCTATCCTGGATCTCAAGGACACATTCTTCACTATCCCCCTTCATCCGGACTCCTATTTCCTCTTTGCCTTCACCTGGGAGGACCCGGAAACACACATTTCTGGACAGCTAACCTGGACGGTCCTGCCCCAGGGCTTCCGAGATAGCCCTCACAACTTTGGTCAGGCCCTGACCAAAGATCTCCAACAGTGCACCCCCGCGGCCAGCACTCTCCTCCAATATGTAGATGATCTCCTCCTCCGCAGCCCCTCCCTCCCTTCCTCTCAGGAGGATACTGCCACTCTGCTCAATTTCCTTGGCTCCAAGGGATACCAAGTGACACCTGCCAAGGCCCAACTCTGTACTCCCTTGGTCACCTACTTGGGGATATTACTAACTCCCACTTCCAAATCCCTCACAGGAGACTGTATCCGCCTTCTACAAGACCTACAACCCCCTCAAAACGTGGATGATATACTGTCATTTCTAGGACTGGTGGGCTTTTTTAGACACTGGATCCCCAATTTTGCCATTCTGGCCCAGCCCTTATATAGGGCTGCCAAAGACACACCACAGGGACCTCTAACTGACCCAGACTCCATCAGACATCTCTTCTATCAGCTCAGGAGCCACCACATTTCGGGACCAAGTCTGGACTTGCCTGACCCTTCAAAGCCTTTTCACCTTTTCACTGATGAATAGTCTGGGCTGGCCACTGGCCTCCTGGCCCAACTGACTGGGCCCACCTACCAGGCGGTGGCCTATCTCTCCAAGCAACTAGATGTCACCGCCCAGGGATGGCAGCCCTGCCTCAGGGCCCTAGCGGCAGCCGCTTCTCTTACAAAGGAGGCCTTCAAACTTACCTTAGGACAGCCCCTCAGGTCTTCTCTCCCCATCAACTGATGGAATTAGTCAGCCACAAAACCTTGGCACAACTCACTCCTTCCCCTTCTCCAACTCTACCACCTGCTATTCATAGAAAACTGCCAGGTCACACTCTCTGTCTCCCCTTGCCTAAATCCTGCCACTCTCTTGCCAACACCTTCATCTACCCCAACTCCTTCCCACTCCTGCTCTCAACTCCTGGAAGAACTCTCACCCTCCCATCCAGGACTTTCGGACCAGCTGCTGCCTGACCCCGATTGCACTCTGTTCATGGATGGGAGCTCCCTCATAGCACCATATGGACAGCGACACGTGGCCTATACAGTAGTCACCCTGGATTCTGTCATAGAAGTGGCCCCCCTTCCCATTGGGACTACTTCTCAAAAGGCAGAACTCGTGGCTCTCACCAGGGCCCTTCACTTATCTGAGGGCCAACGGGTCACTATTTATACTGACTCCAAATATGCTTTCCTTATTACCCACACTCACTCTGTCCTCTGGCAAGAAAGGGGATTTCTCACGACCAAGGGAACCTCTATAGTCAATGGGCCTCTTATTGCCAAACTCCTCGAGGCTCTCAATTACCCTACCGAGGTGTCTATTGTCCACTGCCACGGCCATCAGGCCTCCAAGGACCCCATCTCTTTAGGGAAGAGCAAGGCCGACTCTATTGCCCAACAGACGGCCTTAAACTCCTCCCCAGCCCCTCTCCTGTTTCTCAACACTCGCCAGTCTCTCATACACTGATGAAGAGACTCGGGCCTCAAAACATTAGGTGGCAGATTAGGCGACAAGGGATGGTATTATGTCCAGGACAAGATTGCCCTCCCAAATGGCCTAATCCACACCCTCATTACTGACATCCACCAGTCTCTCACATCAGTCAAAAGGCCCTATACCAATTTCTCCAACCTCTCTTTCACCACCCCTTCCTCCAAAAGGCCATTAAGGAGGTACACCACACCTGCAGAACCTGTTCTGCAGTCAACGCCCAGGGCGGCCTCCGCAACTGGGACCTACCCACCAGTTCCATGGGCATAAGCCAGGTGAGGACTGGCAACTTGACTTCACTCACATGCCTCAACACAAATTCAGATACCTGTTAACTCTCATGGACACCTTCACAGGCTGGATCGAGGCATTCCCCACCGCTAGGGAAACAGCAGATGTGGTTGCCATGCTTCTCACTGAACACATCATACCGAGATTTGGACTCCCTCGAACCCTACAATCAGACAACGGACCGGCCTTCATCTCCAGTATCACACAACAAATCTACGAGAGCCTCAACATCACCTGGAAACTCCATATCCCCTATCACCCCCAATCCTCAGGTAAGGTCAAGAGGGCCAATGGCCTCCTCAAGGAACAACTCACCAAACTCACTCTTGAAACCCGCCTTTCTTGGCCAACCCTTCTCCCACTAGCACTCACCCACCTTAGGGCCTCTCCCCACAGCCCATCAGAACTCAGCCCCTTTGAGCTCCTGTACGGCAGGCCCTTCCTACTCAATCACAACCTGCCTGCCTCTCCTCCACACCTCCTATCTTATCTGCCCTATCTGACCCTCTTACAAGCCCTCCTAAGGCCTCATGCAGATGTAACCATCCCCGCCCCCAACAGCCCGGGGGAGACTTCCCCCAGGCCCTAAATCCTGGGGACCAAGTTCACCTACGAGAACTTCACCCAAAGTCCTTACAGCCCAGGTGGGCCAGCCCCCATACTGTTATTCTCACAACTCCTAAAGTGGCAAAACTCCTAGGAAACCACCCGTGGGTACACATCTCCAATCTAAAACCAGCCCCACCACAGGATGGCTGGACTTCCCAAACCATGGGGCCTATGCTGTTGAGGATTTCTTGCACTTCTTCTCACTCTCCCCTTCCTCCGAACCCTCCCTAGCTACTCATCCATCACACTGAGTTCAGGTGGTGCTTTTACCTGAGGGAAAACAGTACCCATGGGGAGATTGCACAGTCTAGCCTACTAGCTACCACTGATTGCCAGCCCGGAGGGTGCCAGGCCTCTATCAACTTTACCATTCCTGCCTTCCTTTCCATTTGGCAGGGGCACTCCAACCCTGCCATCTGCTTCATCTATGACCAAACCCATCCTATCTGCTGAACATACTGGGTCCAGACAAATGGGGGCTGCCCATATATCTACTGCAAAATGCATAAGGCCTGACTAGATATTCATGGAAACCGGCGCTTCCGATATTGCTTCACCACTGATGGGAGTAATGCTTAGTACCTCACCATCCCTGACCCTTGGGATCCACGATGGACTATTGGAATTGAGGCCAAACTTTACAAATGGTCCTTTGATTCATATCCAACGACCTCCTTGCACATCTACTGGGCCTATGTTAGAAACTCTTCCAAAATTCCTCAGGACCTCCATAGCCAGTCGTGGTCCACCCAGGCCCAGGAACAAGCAATCCGATATGCCCTACTCCCCTCTCCCTCTCAGGATTCTGACCCATTTTCCTGGCTCAAACTTATTCAACAAGGCCTTACTCTGACCAACCTTTCTGGTATGGGCAACCTGTCCCACTGTTTCATCTGTGTAGCTCTTGGGGCCAACCCCCTTATCGTGGTACCCTTACCACACCCTTTCAACATAACCACTCCCACTCCTACCTCCTTGGCACCCACTCTACAGAACGTTCCCCTGTTTGTTTTTCCTCAAAACCCAGTACTCCCATTCTGCTACTCATCCCCAAACCACTCCTTATGCACTTTGACTAATTCATCCTCCCCTACTCATGCTCCTCCAGGAGGTTTCTTTTGGTGCAATGGCACTCTGTCAAAACCCCCCAAGTTCTCAGAAACCCTCCTATTCATCCCAATATCCCGGGTCCCTCAACTAACTGTCTACACACAAGCTGAAGTGGTTATCCTCACTGACCCTCTCCAGCGACAGAAAAGGGCTGTGTTTCTTCCCCTGGTAATTGGGGTCTCCTTGGCATCTTCCCTAGTGGCCATGGGGCCAGGCACCGGGGCCCTAGCTCACTCCATAGACGCTACCTGAGATTTATCCAAATAGCTCTGAACAGCCGTGGAGACCTCAGCCGAGTCCTTGGCATCCCTACAATGACAGATTACCTCAGTGGCCCAGGTAGCCCTACAGAACCGATGAACCCTGGACCTGCTCACCGCAGACAAGGGAGGAACCTGTTTATTCCTCAATGAAGAATGCTGCTATTATATCAACGAATCCGGTATAGCCGAAACCAGTATCAATGCCCTGGCAAAAATCCGTAACTCCCTTCATGGCCAGCATCACCCTGAAATAAACCCCTCTCAATGGTGGCTCTCCCCCTTAACAACCTGGCTCCTTCCAATCCTAATTCCCCTTATTCTCCTCTACCTATTAGCACTAATCACCCCCTGTGTTCTTTGCTTTATTGAGGATCGTATCCGGGAGGTTTCCAGGGACACTGTCAACCAACTCCTCCTGCATCCCTATACCTGTCTACCCACATCTGAAGGACCCTATAATGATGCCCCTTTGCCAGCAGGAAGTAGCCAGATCTGAATCGCCACCCCTATTACACCAAAAAGGTCAGAATGTTGGGTCAGCAGCTCCGGGAATGCAGGAGGAACAATAGAAATTACCTCCAGGGCAGCCATCTTCCAGTCCCCCCTCTTCCTTAACCCTTGACTCTCCCGCCAAAAGGATGTATGCCCAGGTCACATCTCCATAGGTAACTCAATACCTATGCAGGAAACAGGAGCATCAGGACCACCCCCCCCCCATATCCTCCGATCACCTTACCATGTATGGATGTGAACCCATGCCCTGCCTTAGCCCAATAAAAGACCCCGCCGACTCCCTCCCAGTGCGACTTCCTCGACTCCCCCTTCCCAGGTCGCAGAACCTCGCCAGAGAGTGCCGATCTCCTCCTGGCATGACTTTCCTGGCTCCCCTTCTCCTGAGCCCCAAAACTTCGCCAGAGAGTGCCTTTAATAAATCTTGCCTTGCGCCTACCTCGCCTGGTGTTGTGTTTACTTCGCCTGTAAAACTTACACTTTTAACTTGAAATTTTTTGATACATATACGTGTTTTTCTTTTGTTTTTCTATTTTTAAATTTATTTTCTTTTATTTTTTACTATTCATATAGAGAACAGCTTCAAGGTAATCCCTTTTCCCCAATCAATGCTATCCCTATATATAAACCAGTTTTAATCCCCTTTTACCTCAGGAAAGTTGAGTCCTTTAATAAAGAAATCAAGATACATCCAGGAAGAATCAAAATAACCTTCCTCACCCACACGGAGAATTTATAACCAACCTCCCATCTTTTTCTTCTGTCAGTGTTTCTGTGTATTTGTTTTTCTTCTGGTAGTATACAAATATTATACTTGAGGTTCGTTTTGGCTGTTTTTGTTGTTGTTGTTGGTTTTTTTTTTTTTTTTTTTTTGTCTTGTCATTTACTTTTGTCAGTCTTTCTTTGTTTGTATACTTATAAATCTTACCTTTGGGGCTCATTCAGGCTGGGTATTCTCTTTTAGTTTTTCTTTTTTTCTCTCTCTCTTTCTCTCTCTCTCTCTTTTTCTTTTTTCTTTCTTTTTGGTGGGGACTCCCAATTGCTCAGAAGCGTTCCAGGGTGCACCTTGCCTGCACCATGGTTGATACATTCAGCTACACATCTCCTTAGCCATTTCTCACCAAAATGACTAGGAAGAGGAATGCCCAACAGAGGAAAAATTCAGAGACTGTGCCCTCTCCATCAGAGCTATTGGATATGGACATAAACAATTTGTCGGAAAGGGAATTCAGGCTAACAATTATCCAGGCAATGGCTAGGTTGGAGAAAGCCTTTAATGACAAAATTGAATTGATTAGGGCAGAAGTAAAAGCCACCAGGGATGATGTTAACAATACTCTCAATGAGTTCCAATCTAATCTAAGTTCTCTAAAAGCAAGGGTAACTGAGGCAGAAGATAGAACTAGTGATCTAGAGGACAAACTGATAGAGAAAAGGGATCAGGAGGAACCCTGGAACAAACAGCTTAGAAGCCATGAAAACAGAATTAGGGAAATAAATGAAGCCATGAAACGTTCGCCATCAGAATTATTGTAATCCCTGAGGGGGAGGAGAAAGAAAGAAGACTAGAGGATATAGTTGAGCAAATTCTTCATGAAAATTTTCCCAATCTGGCATATGGAACCAATGTTCATGTCCTAGAGGCAGAAAGGTCTGCCCCCAAGATCACAGAATCTAGAAAGACCTCGAGACCCCTGATTGTGAAAATGACGAATCATAATTTTAGACAGGAGCTCTTGAAAGCAACTAGGGGGAAGAGATTACTTACGTACAGAGGAAAGCCCATCAAAATAATGTCAGACCTTTCCACAGAAACCTGGCAAGCCAGAAAGAGATGGAAAGACATATTCAGGGCACTAAGTGAGAAGAACATGCAGCCAAGAATACTTTATCCAGCAAGACTGACATTCAAAATAGATGGAGAGATAAAGAACTTCCAAGACCGGCAAGGTTTAAAAGAGAATGTGACCACAAGAGACACAAGTGACACAAGAGAATGTGTTGAGCCAGCACAACAAGAAATATTAAGGGGGTTTCTATAAAAGAGAAAAAAAAACAAGAATATCACTGAACAGAAATTTATGGAGACAAACTATAGAAACAAAAACTTCACAGGTAACACAATGTCAATAAAAACGTCTCTCTCAATAATCACTCTCAACGTGAATGGCCTAAATGTACCCATAAATGGCACAGGGTTGCAGATTGGATAAAATGACAGGACCCATCCATATGTTGTCTACAAGAGAACATTTTGAACCTGAGGATACATCCAGACTGAAAGTGAAGGGATGGAAAAGGATCTTTCATGCCAACGGGCCTCAAAAGAAGGCCCGGGTAGCAATTCTCATATCAGATAAATTAGATTTTAAACTAAAGACTGTAGTCAGAGATACAGAAGGACACTTCATTAATTATGAAGTGTCCCTTAAAGGGACTATCCACCAAGAAGATCTAACAATTGTAAATATTTATGCCGCCAATATGGGAGCAGCCAATTACATAAGAAAACTGTTACTCAAGATAAAGAGTCATATTGTTATGAATACATTAATGCTAGGAGATCTTAACATGCCACTCTCAGTAATAGATCATCCAAGCAGAAAATCAATAAAGAAATAAGAGGATTGAATGACACATTGGACCAGGTGGACCTCATAGATATATACAGAACATTCTACCCTAAACCAACAGAATACTCACTCTACTCAAGTGCACATGGAACCTTCTCCAGAATAGACCACATACTGGGTCACAAATCAGGGCTCAACTGATACCAAAAGATTGAGATTATTCCCTGCATATTCTCAGATCACAATGCTTTGAAACTGGAGCTCAACCACAAGGAAAAGTTCGGAAGGGACTCAAACACCTGGAAGCTAAAGGCCACCTTGCTGAAGAAGGCTTGGATCAACCAGGAGATCAAAGAAGAACTGAAACAATTCATGGAAACCAATGATAATGAAGACACTTCGGTCCAAAACCTATGGGATACAGCAAAGGCGGTTCTAAGGGGAAAATACATAGCCATCCAAGCCTCCCTCAAAAAAACCTGAAAAATCCAGAATACACCAGCTCTCTTTACACCTTTACACCTTTACTCTTTACTCTCTTTGTTCTCTTTACACCTAAGGAACTGGAGAATCAAAAACAAATTAAGCCAAATCCACACACAAGAAGGGAAATAATCAAGATTAGAGCAGAGATCAATGAGATAGAAACTAGAGATACAGTAGAACGCATTAATGAAAGTAGAAGCTGGTTTTTTGAGAGAATCAGTAAGATCGATGAACCATTGGCCACATTAACAAAAAGAAAAGAGAGAAGGCCCAAATTAATAACATTATGAATGAAGAGGGAGAGATCACAACTAACACCAAGGAAATAGAAAAAACCATCAGAAATTATTATCAACAGTTATATGCCAATAAGTTAAGCAACCTAGATGAAATGGATACATTCCTGCAACACTCTAAACATGCCACTCTCAGTAATAGGAAGAAATTGGCAACCTGAATAGACCAATAACTAATAATGAGATTGAAGAAGTGATCAAAAACCTCCCAAAAAACAAGAGCCCAGGACCTGACAGATTTCCTGGGGAATTCTACCAAACATTCAAAGAAGAAATAACACGTATTCTCCTGAAGCTGTTTCAAAAAATTGAAGAAGAAGGAAAACTTCCAGACTCTTTTTATGAAGCCAGCATTACCCTGATCCCCAAAAC
This sequence comes from Lontra canadensis, assembly GCF_010015895.1. Lineage (NCBI taxonomy): Eukaryota > Metazoa > Chordata > Mammalia > Carnivora > Mustelidae > Lontra > Lontra canadensis. The sequence goes on from NW_022631027.1 coordinate 20,182,629, forward strand.
AAGCAAAGACCCAACCAAAGAGGAGAATTTCAGACCAATATCCTTGATGAATACAGATGCCAAGATTCTCAACAAAATCCTAGCTATTAGGATCCAACTGTACATTAAAAAGATTATCCACCATGACCAGGTGGGATTTATCCCTGGGTTGCAAGGTGGTTCAACATTCATAGATCAATCAATATGATAGAACAAATCAATAAGAGAAGAGAGAAGAACCACATGGTCCTCTCAATTGATGCAGAAAAAGCATTTGATAAGATACAGCATCCTTTCCTGATTAAAACGATTCAAAGTGTAGGGATAGAGGGAACATTCCTCAACCTCATAAAATCTATCTATGAAAAACCCACAGCGAATATCATCCTCCATGGGGACAAGCTGACAGCCTTCCCCTTGAGATCAGGAACATGATGAGGATGTCCTCTCTTGCCACTGTTGTTCAACATAGTAATAGAAGTCCTAGTAACAGCAATCAGACAACAAAGAGAAATAAAGGTATTCAAATTGGCAATGAAGAAGTCAAACTCTCTCTCTTCGCAGATGACATGATACTTTATTTGGGAAACCCAAAAAACTCCACCCCCAAACTACTAGAACTCATTCAGCAATTCAGTAATGTGGCAGGATACAAAATCAATGTACAGAAATCAGTTACTTTCTTATACACTAACAATGAAAATATAGAGAGGGAATTAGAGAATCGATTCCATTTACTATAGCACCAAGAGCCATAAGATACCTGGGAATAAACCTAACCGAAGAGGTAAAGGATCTGTACTCAAGGAACTACAGAACACTCACAAAAGAAATTGAAGAAGACACAAAAAGATGGAAGACCATTCCATGCTCATGGATCGGAAGAATAAACATTGTTAAAATGTCTATACTGCTTAGAGCAATCTATACTTTCAATGTCATTCTGATAAAAATTCCACTAGCATTTTTCAAAGAGCTGGAGCAGACAATCCTCAAATTTGTATGCAATCAGAACAGACCCTGAATAGCTAAGGAAATGTTGAAAAAGGAAAACAAAATTGGCGGCATCACATTGCCTGATTTCAAGCTTTATTACAAAGCTGTGATCATCAAGACAGCATGGTACTGGCATAAAAACAGACACATAGACCAGTGGAACAGAGTAGAGAGCCCAGATATGGACCCTCAACTCTACGGTCAAATAATCTTTGACAAAGCAGGAAAAAATATACAGTGGAAAAAAGACAGTCTCTTCAATAAATGGTGCTGGGAAAATTGGACAGCTATGTGTAGAAGAATGAAACTCGACTGTTCTCTTACACCGTACACAAAGATGAACTCGAAATGGATAAAAGACCTCAATGTGAGACAGGAATCCATCAGAATCCTAGAGAAGAACATAGGCAGTAACCTCTTCGACATTGGCCACAGCAACTTCTTTCAAGATATGTCTCCAAAAGCAAAGGAAACAAAAGCTAAAATGAATTTTTGGGACTTCCTCAAGATCAAAAAGCTTCTGCACAGCAAAAGAAACAGTCAACAAAACAAAGAGGCAACCCACGGAATGGGTGAAGATATTCGCAAATGACAACACAGACAAACAGCTGATATCCAGGATCTATAAAGAACTCCTCAAACTCAACTCACAAAACAGATAATCATGTCAAAAAATGGGCAGAAGACATGAACAGACACTTTTCCAATGAAGACATACAAACGGGTATCAGACACATGAAAAAATGTTCATCATCACTAGCCATCAGGGAGATTCAAATCAAAACCACATTGAGATATCACCTTACACCAGTTAGAATGGCCAAAATTAACAAGACAGTAAGCAACGTGTGTTGGAGAGGATGTGGAGAAAGGGGAACCCTCTTACACTGTTGGTGGGAATGCAAGTTGGTGCAGCCACTTTGGGATACAGTGTGCAGATTCCTTAAGAAATTAAAAATAGAGCTTCTCTCTAACCCTGCAATTACACTACTGGGTATTTACTCCAAAGATACAGATGTAGTGAAAAGAAGGGCCATCTGTACCCCAATGTTTATAGCGGCAATGGCCTCAGTTGCTAAACTTGGGAAAGAACAAAGATGCCCTTCAAAGGACGAATGGATAAGGAAGATGTGGTCCATATACACTATGGAGTATTAGGCCTCCATTCAAAAGGATGAATACCCAACTTCTGTATCAACATGGACGGGACTGGAAGAGATTATGCTGAGTGAAATAAGTCAAGCAGAGAGAGTCAATTATCATATGGTTTCAGTTATTTGTGGAACATAAGAAATAACAGGGAGGGCATGGGGAGATGGAGAGGAGAAGGGAGTTGGGGGAAATTAGAGGGGGAGATGAACCATGAGAGACTGTGGACTCTGAAAAAAAACTGAGGGTTTTGGTGGGGTGGGTGGTGCGACATTGGAAGGCATGTATTGCATGGAGCACTGGAGGTGGTCCATAAACAATGAATTCTGGAACACTGAAAAGAAATTTAAAAAAAAAGTTTTTTAAAAAGGAATTGCTCATTGCCCTTGAGAATAGGTGGAAAACATAACTAAATAAATCTTCCCCTTGATACATAACTTTGAAGTGCAGAACATTAGGTTTCTAGAGAGAAAGTACAGGAGAACTGCATTAGATTTTCATCAGATTGCAATCTACAAATAAAATTGTGGTGTATCTTTAACATTTTGATTGTAAAATGTGATTTGAACCTAAAATTTTATCTCCTAAGACCACGAGACAGAAATTTTACCTCCTATGTTTTCTCTCCTCCTGTGTCTTCCATGCTCTGTGTATTTTCCTGCCTGCCTCTTTCCCTATCTTCGTTTCTTTTTAAGGATGTTGTCTGAACATATTAATAAGAGAAATATAAGTGAAAAGCAAAATATAGGAAGGCTATACCCACAATAGTGAAGTTCACCTAGAATTCCAGCAAAATGGTAACTTGGTATGTGCCCTAAGGAGACCTTGGAATATAACATTAAAATAAGAACATAAGTTGAGTGACATCTAAAGGAAAAATAGTCTTGAAGAAAAGCAACCGATTAGATACCAAAAAAATATGTATGGAATAAATAGTCCATGCTAAAGAAAGCTCACTTTACTTCAGTTAATAAGGACAGCATAAAGATGAAATAGAAATTCTGGAAAAAGACAAACAAGACAAACTTGATTTGAATATAAAATAACTGCAATAAAATCACTTTTGGGACCTTGATGATGGGTAAGAAGACAGAAGCCATTTCAACAAGATGTGAGTTCCATTCTTGAGCAGCTCAGAGCCAGGGCCCTGACCCACAGAGAAACAATTTTGGCATTGGGACACTGCTGCCTATGTAAGTAGCATGTTTCTAAGTAATAGAATTTTAACATTTATTGTTTTTCATCTTGGCTGAAAACTTCAATATTCAGCAGTGTAAATTTTAATTAACCTAGACAACATGAAAGCAAAGATGGTAACTGCCAGAAAAGGATTAATGGGAAGGAGAAAGAACTGTAGATGGAGGAATTTTCTTCATCTGAGAGGCAAATCAAGAGGCAGCACGTAAACCAGTTAGGACAAAAAAACAAAGTTAAAATGTATCTTTTAAATATCCCAGAAGTAAAAAATTTAAAATGTTACGAGTAGTGACAGGATGGTGAATTTGATCTGTACTCTTAGCCATCCTAGCAGTAAGTTATGAGAAAATTTCTAAAGATAAATAAAGAACACAGACCATATTACTCAGTGTTACAGAGGTAACAGATTGGTGAGAAGTAGCACTGGACTGGGCTAGGACTCTGGCTTTCAATTATGACCCCTCATTTTTTCTGTGCCATGCATATACCCATTGTATATTAAATATGAAAAAAACAAATCAATGCACTGTATACATGTATTTTTTTGAAATTTTAATTATGAAATTAATAACATTACAGATATACATCAAGTATAGGCAAAATTTATTGTATGGGCCATAAAAGGATAATTTTCCTGTGTTAATTTAAAATAAATCTATCATTTTCAGTAATGACCTTTACTCACTTTCAATTTACTCACATGTTCTGCCTGTACTCAAAATTAACAGTTTGCATATAAATATTACATAACAGTTTGCATAATAGTGTTCATTTCTTTATTACATTTAATTGGTCTCAGTTCGTCAGTGGGTACTTAGTCCACACTGCAGTGATAACAGATAAAATACTATGTTAAGTGCAATAGACAAGGGCTAAATGATTTTATCTAAATAAATCAATTACAGAGTAACTGACATCAATTCAACTAGGAAGTTCATCATTGGCTTTACTTCAGCCAGTATTTATAAGGAATTAACCATGGATAATTTTCTTGAATATATCTGCCAACTAATAAACTCACCAAATGTATTATAACATTCTTTTTTCACATCAAAAATTGCAAACATGTTTAGTGTTTTTAATCAATATTCATCTACTTTCTAATAAGGGCTAATGTGGTTTTAAAATGGAAGAAGCAAAGAACTGAGGATTTTACAATCAGAAGCAATTACGTGGAAAATACCTAAGTAGTAGGTTTCATGGGTGTGCGACTTAGTCACACAGAACCCCAAATGAGGAGAACCTCACACTTGGTTTATTACTCTGCTGTGGTTGTCTTGTACATGTTAGTCATTTAACACAAGGCCCTACAATTTCATCTTCTATTGGGTCCTGTAAATTATGCAGTTGGGCTTGCAACAGATGCTGTGCTTAGAGAAAGAACACAAGGATACCTTTCTGGAAGAAAAATCTGAATTACTCTATTTTTATTTTCCTAAAGCCTTGACTTTTCTCTTAACTTTATTTTCCCATAGAGTTTTTATTTCTTTGGTCCCTAGAGACCAAAAGCAAAATTAATATGAATAATGACTGAGTTTAATACTTAAAATACATATTTTAGAAAAGGGAAGGTTATATAGGGGTGAATTTTTTCTAGAGTTTTTCTCTTTTAATAAGTCATTATTCAACATTTTCTTTAGCCTAGATATGGGTGTGAGGTCTAGAAGATATACACATACAAGTAGTTTCCTCTGATGTTAAAAATGGAGATCTTTTTTGTGTGTGTCTGTGTCATGTTTTAGCTCTGTTAAAAAGACTTTTGAGAACCAATTTAAAATTTAAACACAGATTTATTATGTCATACCTCTGGCCATGTAAGCTTTAGAAATAATGTATTAAAATTAATTTGCTTTATTATTCCTTTGCTCTTAGGAAACAAGAATCTTAGCTTTATCTAGACTATAATTATTTTTCTAAACTAATTTAGTCCTAATGTTCCAAGATCAAAGGCCAGGTATGTGCATGAGGTATTTGCTATCTACCCCAATGGGTAGGAGAGAGAAAATTATCCACCTGTGGCCTCTGTCTTTCAAGAAAGCTGGTAAAAGGGGCACCTGGGTGGCTCAGTGGGTTGAGCCTCTACCTTCTGCTAAGGTCATTGTTTCAGGGTCCTGTGATCAGGCCCTGCATCAGGCTCTCTGCTTGGCAGGGAGCCTGCTTCACAACCCCCCCCACCCCTGCCTACCTCTGTCTACTCGTGATCTCTCTTTCTGTGTCAAATAAATAAAATCTTAAAAAAAAAAAAAAGGAATGCTGGTAAAAACAAAAAAAAGATTAGTTCATCAAAAGTAGCTGATTAATTGATTATGGTATCAACTGAAAAATTACCAACACCAAAGCTCATGTTTTAATTACATTCAGTAATTAGAATTTGAGGACTTTAAGGATATCTTACCTACATTTCTCTGAAGATCAGGACTCTGATTACTGCTGAAACACATACAGGGGAACATAAGTTCCAAACATGCTGGCCTGTGCTATATATGGGCTATCTTATTTTACCTAAGAGTGAGAATTTTTTTCCCTTAAATTGGACAGCTACGAATAGAAGAAGGAAACTTGACCATTCTCTTACACCATACACAAAGATAAACTCAAAATGGATAAAAGACCTCAATGTGAGGCAGGACTCTATCAAAATCCAGGAGAAGAACATAGGCAATAACCTCTTCAACATCGGCCACAGCAACTTCTTTCAAGACAGGTCTCCAAAGGCAAAGAAAAAAAAAAGCGAAAATGAACTTTTGGGACTTCATCAAGATCAAAAGCTTCTGTGCAGCAAAGGAAACAGTCAACAAAGAGGCAATCTATGGAATGGGAGAAAATATTTGCAAATTACAGTACAGAAAAAGTGCTGATATCCAAGATCTATAAAGAACTCCTCAAACTGCAGAGGACATGAGCAGACACTTCTCCAAAGAATACATACAAATGGAGGGAGTCAAGATGGCGGAGAAGTAGCAGGGTGAGACTACAGCAGGTAGCAGGAGATCAGCTAGATAGCTTATCAAACCATTGCAAACACCTACAAATCCAATGGAAGATTGAAGAAAGAACAGCAATTCTAGAAACAGAAAATCAACCACTTTCTGAAAGGTAGGACCGGCGGAGAAGCGAATCCAAAGCGATGGGAAGATAGACCATGGGGGGAGGGGCCGGCTCCCGGCAAGCGGCAGAGCACCAGAGTACAAAATTAGGACTTTTAAAAGTCTGCTCCACTGAGGGACATCGCTCCAGATGCTAAACCAGGGTGAAGCCCACGCGGGGTCAGCGTGGCCCCAGGTCCCGCGGGGTCACGGAAGGAACGGGGGTGTCTGATTGTCACAGAGCTCGCACGTATTAGAGCGGGGAAGCTGGCTATAGAAACAGAGATGAGGAGTGAGCTCTCAGCTCGGGGGTTACCTTGAACAAGTCGCAGGCTGGGTGAGCTCAGAGCGCGGCCAGAGGCCAGGGAGATGGGAGTTACTGGGCGCTATTCTCTGAGGGTGCACTGAGGAGTGGGGCCCTGAGCTCTCGGCTCCTCTGGGCCAGAGACTGGGAGGCAGCCATTTTCATTCCTGTCCTCCGGAACTCTACAGAAAGTGTTCAGGGGACAAAAGCTCCCGAAAGTAAACCGGAGCAGATTACTTAGCCTGGCCCCTGGTAAGGGAAGTGCAATTCCGCCTGGGGCAAAGATACTTGAGAATCACTACAACAGGCCCCTCCCCCAGAATATCAACAGGAAATCCAGCCAAGACCATGTTCACCTACCACAGAGAGCAGCGGAATTCCAGAGAAGGAGAAAGCAAAGGACGGAACTCATGGCTTTCTGCCCATGATTCTTTAGTCTTGTGGTTAATTTAATTTTTTTTTTCTAATTTTATTTTTTTCTTCTGCTAATTATTTTTTAAATTTTACCCTTGTCTTTCTTACCGTTTTTTAACTAGTTTATCTAATATATATATATTTTTTTCTCTTTTTTATATTTTTTCTTTATTTTTTACTTTTCTTAATTTTTTTTTCTGAACTTCTTTTTATCCCCTTTCAACCCCCATGATTTGGAGTCTCTTCGGATTTGGTTAAAGTGCATTTTCCTGGGGTCTTTGCCAAACTTTTACTATTTTATTCTCTCATTCATATACTCTTATCTGGACAAAATGACAAGGCAGAAAAACTCACCACAAAAAAAAAAAAAAGAACAAGAGGCAGTACCGAAAGCTAGGGACCTACTCAATGCAGAAATTGGTAATATGTCAGATATAGAGTTTAGAATGATGATTCTCAAGGTTCTAGCCGGGCTCGAAAAAGGCATGGAAGATATTAGAGAAACCATCTCTGGAGAGATAAAAGCCCTTTCTGGAGAAACAAAAGAACTAAAATCTAACAAAGTTGAAATAAAAAAAAGCTATTAATGAGGTGCAATAAAAAAATGGAGGCTCTTACTGCTAGGATAAATGAGGCAGAAGAAAGAATTAGTGATATAGAAGACCAAATGACAGAGAATAAAGAAGCTGAGCAAAGGAGAGACAAACCAATACTGAACCACAAGGGAAGAATTCGTGAGATAACTGACACCATAAGACGAAAAAACATTAGAGTAATTGGAATTCCAGAAGAAGAAGAAAGAGAGAGGGGATCAGAAAGTATATTGGAGGGAATTATTGGAGAGAATTTCCCTAATATGTCAAAGGGAACAAGCATAAAAATCCAGGAGGTGCAGAGAACCCCCCTCAAAACCAATAAGAACAGGTCCACACCCCGTCATCTAATAGTAAAAAATACAAGTCTTAGCGACAAAGAGAAAATCCTGAAAGCAGCTCAGGACAGGAAGTCTGTAACATACAATGGTAAAATATCAGATTGGTAGCAGACTTATCCACAGAGACCTGGCAGGCCAGAAAGAACTGGCATGATATATTCAGAGCACTAAATGAGAAAAACATGCAGCCAAGAATACTATATCCAGCTAGGCTATCATTGAAAATAGAAGGAGTGATAAAAAGCTTCCAGGACAAACTGAAAGAATTTGCAAACACCAAACCAGCTCTACAGGAAGGGGTCCTCTAAGCAAAGAGAGACCCTAAGAGTAGTAGATCAGAAAGGAACAGAGACAATATACAGTAACAGTCACCTTACAGGCAATACAATGGCACTAAACTAATATCTCTAAATAGTTACCCTGAATGTTAATGGGCTAAATGCCCCAATCAAAAGACACAGGGTATCAGAATGAATAAAAAAAACAAAACCCATCAATATGTTGCCTATAAGAAACTCATTTTAGACCCGAAGACACCTCCAGATTTAAAGTGAGGGGGTGGAAAACAATTTAGCATGCTAATGGACATCAGAAGAAAGCAGGGGTGGCAATCCTTATATCAGATCAATTCGATTTTAAGCCAAAGACTATAATAAGGCTCTTACTTTTAATATTATATTTATATTTATATATATATTTATATTTAATATATATTATATTAATATTATTATAACTCTTATAATAAGAGATGAGGAAGGACACTATATCATACTCAAAGGATTTGTCAAACAAGAAGATCTAACAATTTTAAATATCTATGCTCCTAACGTGGGAGCAGCCAACTGTATAAACCAATTAATAACAAAATCAAAGAGACGCATCAACATTAATACAATATTAGTAGGGGACTTTAACACTCCCCTCACTGAAATGGACAGATCATCTAAGCAAAAGATCAACAAGGAAATAAAGGCCTTAAATGACACACTGGACCAGATGGACATCACAGATATATTCAGAACATTTCACCCCAAAGCAACAGAATA
>NW_022631027.1:20196733-20217344 GCF_010015895.1 Lontra canadensis
CCATTATCACCACTGCTATTCAACATAGTCCTAGAAGTCCTAGTCTCCGCAATCAGACAACAAAGGAAGTTAAAGGCATCCAAATCGCCAAAGAAGAAGTCAAACTATCACTCTTCGCAGATGATATGGTACTATATGTGGAAAACCCAAAAGACTCCACTCCAAAACTGCTAGAACTTGTACAGGAATTCAGTAAAGTGTCAGGATATAAAATCAATGCACAGAAATCCGTTGCATTTCTCTACACCAACAACAAGACAGAAGAAAGAGAAATTAAGGAGTCAATCCCATTTACAATTGCACCCAAAACCATAAGATACCTAGGAATAAACCTAACCAAAGAGGCTAAGAATATATACTCAGAAAACTATAAAGTACTCATGAAAGAAATTGAGGTAGACACAAAGAAATGGAAAAATATTCCATGCTCCTGGATTGGAAGAATAAATGTGAAAATATCTATGCTACCTAAAGCAATCTACACATTTAATGCAATCCCTATCAAAATCCCATCCATTTTTTTCAAAGAAATGGAACAAATAATTCTAAAATTTATATGGAACCCGAAAAGACCTCGAATAGCCAAAGGAATATTGAAAAAGAAAGCCAAAGTTGGTGGCATCACAATTCCAGATTTTAAGCTCTATTACAAAGCTGTCATCATCAAGACAGCATGGTACTGGCACAAAAACAGACACTTAGATCAATGGAACAAAATAGAGAGCCCAGAAATAGACCCTCAACTCTATGGTCAACTAATCTTTGACAAAGCAGGAAAGAACGTCCAATGGAAAAAGGACAGCCTCTTCAATAAATGGTGTTGGGAATACTGGACGGCCACATGCAGAAAAATTAAATTGGACCATTTCCTTACACCACACATGAAAATAGACTCAAAGTGGATGAAGGACCTCAATGTGTGAAAGGAATCCATCAAAATCCTTGAGTAGAACACAGGCAGGAACCTCTTCGACCTCAGCTGTAGCAACATCTTCCTAGGAATATCGCCAAAGGGAAGGGAAGCAAGGGCAAAAATGAACTGTTGGGATTTCATCAAGATCAAAAGCTTTTGCACAGCAAAGGAAACAGTTACTAAAACCAAAAGACAACTGACAGAATGGGAGAAGATATTTGCAAACAACATATCAGATAAAGGGCTAGTATCCAAAATCTATAAAGAGTTTAGCAAACTCAACAGCCAAAGTACAAATAATCCCATTAAGAAATGGGCAGAGGACGTGAACAGACATTTCTGTAAAGAAGACATCCAGTTGGCCAACAGACACATGAAAAAGTGCTCCACATCACTCGGCATCAGGGAAATACAAATCAAAACCACAATGATATACCACCTCACACCTGTCAGAATGGCTATAATTAACAAGTCAGGAAATGACAGATGCTGGCGAGCATGCAGAGAAAGGGGAACCCTCCTACACTGTTGGTGGGAATGCAAGCTGGTGCAACCACTCTGGAAAACAGCATGGAGGTTACTCAAAAAGTTGAAAATAAAACTACCCTATGACCCAGCAATTGCACTACTGGGTATTAACTCTAAAGATACAAATGTAGTGATCCGAAGGGGCACGTGCACCCGAATGTTTATAGCAGCAATGTCCACAATAGCCAAACTATGGAAAGAACCTAGATGTCCATCAACAGATGAATGGATAAAGAAGATGTGGTATATATACACAATGGAATACTATGCAGCCATCAAAAGAAATGAAATCTTGCCATTTGCAACGACGTGGATGGAACTAGAGGTTATCATGCTTAGCGAAATAAGTCAATCAGAGAAAGACAACTATCACATGATCTCCCTGATATGAGGAAGTGGAGATGCAACACGGGGGGTTGGGGGGTAGGAGAAGAATAAATGAAACAAGATGGGATTGGGAGGAGACAAACCATAAGTGACTCTTAATCTCAGAAAACAAACTGAGGGTTGCTGGGGGCAGGGGAGTCAGTAGAGGGGGGTGGGGTTATGGACATTGGGGAGGGTATGTGCTATGGTGAGTGCTGTGAAGTGTGTAAACCTGGCGATTCACAGACCTGTACCCCTGGGGATAAAAATACATTATATGTTTATAAAAAATAATAATAAATTAAAAATTTTTAAAAAAAGAATACATACAAATGGCTATCAGACACATAAAAAATGTTCATCATTAGCCATCAGGGAGATTCAGATCAAAACCACATTGAGATACCTTCTTACACCAGTTAGAATGGACAAAATTAACAGGACAGAAAACAACAACTGCTGGCAAGGATGTGGAGAAAAGGGAACCTTCTTACACTGTTGGTGGGAATGCAAGCTGGTTGAGTCACTTTGGAAAACAGTGTGGCGATTCCTTAAGAAATTAATAGAGCTATCCTAGGACCCTGCAAGTGCAGGATATTTACCTACTGGGTTGCAATTGACCCTCAGAACAATATATTACTTAAACTATAACCCCTGGAGGATTTTACTAGTTACCAAGCACATTTAGATACGACCTTAAGAAAAACATATACTGGCAACAGGTCTTTGGGGAGAAAGACGATATATGACCATGAAGCTGGGCAGCTGGGGATGCCTGGCTTGCTCAGGGCAGAAAGCCGCCCCTTCACAGAAGCTGAACAGCTGGGAACGCCTGGCCCACTCAGGGAGGAATGCCGCCTGCTTCCAGGAAGCTGAGCAGCTGGAACACCAGTCAGCTCAGGGTGGAACGAAATACCGCCTGCTTCCCTTTTCCGTTATCGCTCCTTTCTCTTCCCAGAAGCACCCGTTGTTAGTTAGATGAGTCCTCTGAATGTGCTTGATTAACTATAAACTTTATCCTCCTTTTTTTTGTCCACAAGACACGTGACTAATGTTTGACCTTCATCAGTTCCTCTGTTGTATATTGTTTCTATCTAATAAAAGTGAGACTGTGGAGTTACTCAGGGCAGCAGTCTTTTTGACTGTTGTCCCCTGCTCCCAACCTCTTGCAGCTGACTTGTTTGTGCCTAATTCTTCTCCCGTTCACTGACTGGAAGCGGCACTGGGTATTTACCCCAAAGATACAGATGTAGTGAAAAGAAAGGCCATCTGTACTACAATGTTCATAGCAGTAATGGCCATAGTCGCCAAAGTGGGGAAAGAGCCAAGATGCCCTTCAATAGATAAATGGATAAAGAGATGGTCCATATATACAATGGAATATTATGCCTCTATCAGAAAGTGGTTTTATTTTTTATTATGTTGACATTCAGTGACCATAAAATTATTAGAGTTCAAAAATTAATCAACTAGATGAATATATTTATCAGTATACACAAAAGTATATCCCCTGTTGAATTTAACTGGCCAATATTTTATACAGTTGTATAGACTTTTAAATGATTTTAAGAAATATCAAAAGTATGTGTACACACACATAAACACATGTTTGAACATATGCATGCACATGTGTGTGTTTTATGGACAGAAGGTATACCCTAGTGTGTTCATCCTGTTTCTCAAAACAAATCTTGGGTATAAATCTCAGCTCCTGATAGACACTTCTTTGCAATCCTTTTTTTCTTATCAGCACAGCATTTGTTTTGTCACTATGACCATGGCACATTTATCAGACACTGTTTATTACTGTAAGGGCGTATTCAGCCAGAGCGGCCCCACCCTGGTTGAACTGCCATTTTGTTGTAAAACGTAAATTGACTCTGCACCATCCCCCCAGGGGAACTTACTTAAAAACAAGTCCCAGAAACCAGTCCCAGGTAACAAAGTCCAAGTACAGGGGTGGGTCAGGCCAGGTGGAGGTATTCAATCAGTGGGGGCACATACTGTGTCCTAGATACCAAGGAATATGGGCCCCACCCTTTGAGCACTTTTTGAGCGCCAATTCTGAACAAGGCGATAGGCTGGTTCAAATGTCTACTAGGGTAAATTGTAATTCAATTGGTCACCTAGCATGACTGTGCAGCTTTTTCTGTGTGTTACAATTTCATTGGCCACCTGTGTGTGGCCAGGCCCAACCACATGGCCTTTGCTCTATAAAAGTTAGTCCGGAAAGCAGGGAGGGGTCGCCCTCTCTGTAGGGGCAGCCCCGACCAGTCTGTTTGATGGTCGGTTTGATTCTTGATGCTTGGCATGAAATAAAGCTTTGCTTGACTTTTGCTTTGTATCAGTCTCGCTCCTTTAATCATGGACCCATTATTGGGGTACCCATTTTGGGGGGACCCAATATATGGGGGCTCGTCCGGGACTAAATGATGAGAACTGAGCCAACATCGGAATTTCTGGGTCTGAACCTGTCTGGTTGCGGAGCTCCAGGTATGGCCCACTGGGGTGAAGCTGGACACAGCCATGCTCCCCAGGGCTGGAGTGGATGCGGGGATGCTCCATCCCTCTTCTGGTAGATTGTCTAGGGGTCCGAGTCCCCCCTAGGTGGTCATCTGGGTCTGGTTCTGTTCTATAGCTTGTCCTGGTGAGCGTCTGTAGGGGGCCGCATAACCCCCATCTGTAGGGGGCTGGGAAAACCCCCACCAGCGGGTGAGGGCCACTGGGTCTGGTTCTGTTCTGTGGCTCGTCTTGGCGAGCATCTCTAGGGGACTTAGAAATCCCCACTGGCGAGCGTCTGTAGGGGGTCGAGAAAACCCCCACCCATGGCCGGCTCTGGGTAAGGGCCACTTGGTTTGTGGTTGTCTTTGTCTTGTCTTGTCTCTTTGTAGTCTGTTGTGGTGTTTGTTGTGTTTGAAGGAATGGGGCAAGCAGAGAGTAAGGGGACTCTGACTTTCATCTCTCCATTCCTCCTAATAGATGTGGGGCTTCTCCCTCACTCATTTCGTGTGTTAAGGGCTATAACTGGAGGCAACTGGGGTTAGTCTAACTCAAGACAGAGACTCTAAGTAATTTTCCCAAGCAGCTGCCAAAACTAACTTTGTTTCGGGGACCTTCCTTGCCTGCTCTGGCCCGACGTGGACTGCCTAGTCCCTCCCCCTTGCTGGCGGGAAAGCATGGCGCCTGCTCCTCTCTTGGAGCTGATGAGCCCTTGAACTGGGAACCCTTTCTCTGCCTTCTGGTGGCACTTTGTTCTGTTCTTCACTGTTGGGAAACAAGAAGAGCGCCCCCTGGACCTAACACCCCCCACTCAGGATCTTCCCACCTGGGTCTCAGGTAAACATCTGAAGCGGAGTGGGCCCAGGTGGAACGTAAATCAGTATTTGAACTAAGTAAAGTTTGTCGGGTTAATTAGGATGAACATGTCTTTTGAGTTATCAGTAGTAAATGTGAGACTTCAGAGTTTTTACTTAAAGTCAAATAAGCTCGTGTTATTTGTTAAAATCTGTTGAAATCTGTTAGCAAAGAGATGACTAAACTGATGGTTAATTGTCTGTCTCAAAGTTTTAATGGGTAATTGTTAAAGTAGCTTTCAAAGTCTTTGCTAACCTGAAACTTTAAACCAAATGGGATAAAGTGCTAGAGCGCTGGTTGCTGGAACTAGGTTTGTGCTTTTGAAATCTGTTGGTAAACATCCTCTGTGCTTAATTTAATTCTGTTGTAACAGTTCACAATTGGTTTATATTTAGTCTTCAGTAGAGGTTAAGGCATTTCTAAGGGTACAAAATTCTGCTAAGTGTAACTAAGACTGATGGAAGGGGAGACCCGGGTGTGGGGTGTCCAACCTGTTTGAATCTGAAGAGTACCTGACTGTGTGAATCTGTCTGTATGGCTCCACTGCTTCGGCTAGGAGTCAGAGTGGGCTGCACCCTGAGTCTCACGGGGCGTCATATGGCATAATGGTCATCTACTCCACAGAGTAGCCTGGTCTGGGGTTTATACGGACAGACCTTAGCTAAGACACTCCTAAGTTCCCGTGAGGGACACGAGCAGGACAGCATCTGAAAGATCCCCCTCCCTTTGTTTGCGACATCATTTACAATGGGAGGGAAACCCAGAAAACTCACTATCTTAGGAAAAAAAAAGAGGAAAGACACTGGTATAGAAAAGCTGGTTTTCTCTCTGTTTAAAAGGGCAAAGTTTTCTTAGGTTAGTTGATCTGTAAATGGTTTACTCTTTGCCTGCCCAGAGTTGTAAATGAGGTCTCTTTGACTCCTAAGTCTTTTCCTTGATATGCTAAGTTATTCAGGGTGTACTGCTAAACCAACCATAAACCTTGCATTACATTTGGGTAACCGCCCTAAAGAAAATTCATATGGGAGACTTCAGGACAAATACAGGTCTTTGATATGTTAAAATCCTGGGAACTGAAATGGGTAAGAATTTACAGAAGTAAGGGCTACATTTGGATTAAACCAGAATTAATAACATGGGACTGGATGAACTGAAAGGTTGTAATGTTTTGTCTCTTAATGTTTTAAACATGACTGGTTATGTAATGTTTGTTCTTCCAGACTAGGGAAACCTTTTCTTAAGTTATCTGTAACTTACAGAGATGTAAAAGTGCTCATTTGTAAATGAATCAAGGCATTTAACTTTTCTGTCTATCTGAACCCTCTGAAACCAAAAGATCTTAGCAAGTATTCTTTCTTTCATGGCAATCAGTTTGCATAAGTTCAATAAGAACCTGTTCTCCTTGTAACAGGACACTACTGGAGACACTGGTTATTTTATCAAGGCTTTGACTGGGATGTCATATTTGAAAAGACTCAGATATGACCAGACAGCTTAAAGGAACTAAGGTTGACTTTATGAAACCTGGAGCTGTAAAGCCCTTTGGAACTGCTGGCCTGATACCTTGCTTACAGAGTTCCCAGCAGCCTCACCAGGTGAGTAAAGAATGTCACTCCCTGGCAGGGGCAGGACCTCAGGAAGAGTAATTCGCCCAAACTGACAGGTATTGCAGGCATGTCTGATGGCAAGTACATGGCTTGGCTTCTGGCCCGGAGAGGCTACTAAAAGTTCAACCTAGAGATTCCTTATAAGACGTTCTAGCAAAGCAGATTCTAAAAGATCTATATGATTACTTACTGTTCTTGCTGAGCTTATGTAAATAATTAGGCCGAGTTTGTTAAAACTAGACTTGTTTTTCAAGTGAATTAGTTCTGATTTGGTTATCTCTGGAAATGAGGGTTATCTTAGAGAGAAAAAGTAGGTTTTTTTTTTAAGATTTTTATTTATTTGACAGACAGATCACAAGTAGGCAGAGAGGCAGGCAAAGAGAGAGAGGAGAAGGAGGCAGGCTTCCTGCTGAGCCAAGAGCCCGATGTGAGGCTCGATCCCAGGACCCTGGGATCATGACCTGAGCCGAAGGCAGAGGCTTTAACCACTGAGCCACCCAGGCGCCCCGAGAAAAAGTAGTTTTAATAACACACCTTTATGGGTGTTAAATTCTAGATTTGGTTGTCTTTAAGTGTTTGTTTACCTAAGCTAGATAACTTGAGGTAAACTTCAGAGAAGTTGCACGATAACTCATGTAGACGATCTTGCCTTTGCCAGTAAGTCAGCCCAGATATAAGGAGGAAACTTCAGAAAACTGAAGGATTTGAAAGGAAGAATGACTGAGTTAGTGGGAATAATGGAAATAGCCACTGAGGACTATGAGTCATGCTTGAAGGGGACGATAGCTCTCTTACAGACTCTGCAGGAAAAGGGTATCAGGTGTCAGCAATGAAAGCACAGCTTTGTTAGAGCCACGCCACTTATTTAGGCTTTGATCTCCAAGAGGGAGTTTCTTGGGATGGTGGGCTACTGCAGGCTGTGGATACCACGGTTCGCTGCGATGGCACGACCTCTCTACAAACTGGCTAAGGGAGGACTCACTATGGTAGAGTGGACAGCTGAGGCAGAAGGAGCATTTCAGGAATTACAAACATCCTTACTGAGCACCCGAGCTGTGGCCATCCCAGATGTTACCAAGCCCTTCCACTTGTACGTGGATGAAAAGGCAGGGGTGGCTGAAGGAGTTTTGACTCAGACTCTGGTGCCTTGGCAAAGGCCAGTAGCCTATCTTAGCAAAAAACTAGATCAGGTAGCAGCTGGGTTCCCCTTGCCTCTACATAATTGCTGCCATGGCCCTCCTGGTCAAGGATGCAAACAAATTGACTTTGGGTAAAAATTTCATCTTGAACACCACTCACGCTATCAAGGGCCTTCTCCAGACTCCACCAGACCGGTGGATGACAAATGCCTGAGTGACGGGGTATCAGGCCCTCCTCCTCAACGAACCAAAAGTGACCTTCCAGCCTCAGGTGGTGCTAAATCCAGCCACGTTGCTACCAGAGGTGCTTACTGACCACCCACATGACTTCAGGGAGGTCCTAACCCAGGTCACAGGAATAAGGCCAGATCTTAGAGACACTGCCCTCCTGGATGTGGAGATGACTCTGTTCACAGACGGGAGTAGCTACATGGTTGATGGAAAGAGGTATGCGGGGGCTGCGGTGGTTTCTCCTGAGCAAGAACTCTGGACGACAGCTCTGCCACATGGAACCTCAGCGGAAAAGTGGAGCTGACTGAACTCATCAAGGCACTACAGATGGCCAAGGGTAAGACTGCCAACATCTATACGGATGGTAGGCTGGGTAGAGGCTTTTTCTTCTAAACATGAGATGGCAGGAGTGGTAGCCAAAAAGGCTACTAGAGGTTTGGGTTACCGCTCACGATTGGGTCATACAATGGCCCTGCATTTGTGAGTTCAGTCTCACAGGCACTGGCTAAGGCCATGGGCACTAATTGGAAACTACGTTATGCCTACCGGCCCCAGAGCTCTGGGCAAGGAGAGAGAATGAATCGGACTCTTAAAGAGACCTTGACAAAGCTAATTCTGCAGACTGGCGGTGGATGGGTGGATCTCCTTCCTTTTGCCCTCCTCAGGGCACGATGTACACAAGGTGACCCCATTTGAAATAATGTTCGGGAGACCTGCCCTGCTCTGCCCTTGGCTACAAGAGGTTGCTGTAGCAGAAATGACTGATCAGGCTATACTCCAGTCACTGCAGGCATTACAGTCTGTCTTAAAAAGAGGCCACACACGTATCTGGACTGCCCACATTGGGACGGAGACAGAGGTGGAGCCACATCCTTACCAACCTGGGGACTTGGTTTGGATAGGCCGCCACTAAGTGGGAGGCTTGGAGTCTCCCTGGAAGGGACCATTTGCTGTCATCCCGACCACCCCCACGGTGGTGAAAGTAGAAGGCACTGGGGCCTGGATTTGCACGGGTCACATCAAATGAGCCGAGGACGAGGACATCCCCCAGAGATGGATGCCACTGCCAGTGGACCCCGCTGATCGTGGACTAAAGCTAAGACTTGGAAACAATGAGTTCATTGAGTTCATTGTTGCTCCTATTGTTGACTTTCGCTTTGTATCAGTCTCGCTCCTTTAATCACAGACCCATTATTGGGGTACCCATTTTTGGGGGACCCAACATTACACAGTATACCATTCACCCCTCAAGCACTTGCTAAATAAAAATAAGTTAATCCATGGTAATTTTCATCATTTATTAATACATTACTATGTTGGGGGAGCCTGGGTAACAGAGTAAATTGGTTTGGTGAAAGTTTTGGTGAAATGCACTTTAACCCAAAATGAAAAATATTTTACTGCTGAAATTTTAAATCTGTGGCCTGTTGATCAACAAGTATTTTATATATAGGAGCCTTTTCATTTTTTATTTCCCAGTAAAGGTAACCATGATATTAGGTATCATGCACATTATGTACATATAATTTTACATACATATTATGTAACAGCAGGCATTTTTGTATAATTTTAGTTTGCATCACACACATATTACACACACTGTTGGTGGGAATGCTGTAAGTAACAGCACTAAAAATGTAAGAACTAACTTTCAGGTTTTCCTAACCTGAGATTTACTTCCCTGCATTTTTAGGGCTAAAAAACTTGTTTGTTTGTTTGTTTGTTTGTTTTAAGATTTATTTATGTATCTGAGAGACAGATGGCAAGTGAACAAGTGCACAGAGGGAGAGGGAGAAGGAGAAGCAGACTTCTCACTGAGCAAGGAGCCTGATGCAGGGCTGGATCCCAGGACCTGGAGATCATGACCTGAGTGGAAGGCAGTCACTTCAGCAACTGATCTTGAATTCAACCAGATTTCTGTTTACAAGTAAAAGTCTAAACGCTGCTACATGCAGATAATTTCAAATAAATCTAACAATTGTAATTTTTTTTAAAGTGTCACTATCATTGCGCCAAATAAAGTGCAGGTTTCTAGGAATATTTCTATCAAAAATAGAATGCTACAAAGATGGGTAGAAAATATTTAATAAAATTGCTCTGAGTAATAGGTTATAAAAAAACAGATGAAGGTCACTTCTCTGGTACCACATTATTTCATTAATTTAGAAAAAATACTGTGTGCCCTGCTACACTTTTATTTATTTATTTATTTATTTAGTTAGTTAGTTAGTTAGTTATTTAAGACCCTATCTATTAATTCGACAGACAGAGATCACAAGTAGGCAGAGAGGCAGGCAGAGAGAGAGGAAGGGAAGCAGGCTCCTGCTGAGCAGAGAGCCAGATGCCGGGCTTGATCCCAGGACTCTGGGATCATGACCTGAGCTGAAGGCAGAGGCTTTAACCCACTGAGCCACCCAGGCGCCCCTACACTTTTTTTTAAACAAAACTTTAGATAGTGTGTATACTCAGGAAATAGCCCAAATCATTGTTGACAGAGAAAAGTTTTAAGTTACTACCAACTATTGAACTAAGTTTAAGTTTGAAACACCAGTACATTACTTCTTTCTCCATGAGCACCCTAGGAGACTTATCTCACATGTTTATGTTTTATAGATACAGGTTAAGTATTTCTTTCCAAATTCAGCTATAAACAATATTGAAATTCGTGTTTATAATTCTCATTCAAAAGGTTTATACTTCTCCATGTTTTTTCATTAAGATATCTATTGTTCTATGCACACTCAAAATCTTTTTTTAAAAAAAAGATTTATTTATTTATTTGACAGACAGAGATCACAAGTAGACAGAGAAGCAGGCAGAGAGAGGGGGAAGCAGACTCCCCACCAAGCAGAGAGCCCAATGTGGGACTTGAACTCAGGACTCTGGGAATCATGACCTGAGCCGAAGGCAGAGGCTTTAACCCACTGAGCTACCCAGATGCCCCTCAAAATATTCATTAACGGAACTTGATACTTTCCTAACTGGATCTTTTCAGTCACTGTCTTACTGTAGAGATGCACAAAGAAAGATACATGTTGGTATTGACTGTATTGTATTGCATGCATTCATCAGTTCACCAGATTTAATCAGATCAGATTAAACAAATCCACATGGAGATAAACTACATATAAGACCGTTACAGTATATCCTGCAAAACATTTTTCCATCACCTTGAGAGACAATATGGTGAGAAAAGAGCTGAAATGATTACCACTTCATTTTACCTCCTGCTTTGATTTATACTTCAATAAGAAACATTTCTTACTACTACCAGTATGGCTACTTTTATTTAAGCGGAGTTGAGATATGAACCCTTTAACTGTAAAATGTAGATTGGTAAATCAAAGATTTAATATGTCTACTGGTGTCAGATTGCAATGCCGTTTGTAGTGCACCTGTCAGAGATGCACACTGTGTTGGATCATAATGCTATGACTCATATCAGATTAACTCAGGCACTATGTTATCATCAGATGTTTCACATATTATGTGGATCGGGAGCTTAAGAATCATTTTTTAGCATAAAGAATATTTAGTATAACATTTTATGAATGCTATACAGATCATTTCACTAGGAGAGGAGTAAAACAGGTCTCTGCCCGATGAAGCTGTGTATGCCATATTTTATGGAGAATCTTAGGAGGATTCTTTCTTGAAACTGATAATCATTATTCTAAAGTGAATTACATTCTAATGTATTTTTAAGTAGGGCATTTTACCATATTCTTCTACATTTTTATAAAATAGGCAAGGTAAATATTTTTATCCAAAAAAGTGACTTTTCTTTTATCTTATTTAAGATTTTTTAATTTATTTATTTGACAGAGAAAGAGATCACAAGTAGGCAGAGGAAGGCAGAGAGAGTGGGGAAAAGCAGGCTCCCTGCTGAGCAGAGAGCCCAATGCAGGGCTTGATCCCAGGACCCTGAGATCAAGACCTGGCCTGAAGGCAGAGGCTTAACCCACTGAGCCACCCAGGCACCCCAAAAGTGAGTTTTCTTATGACACCAGGTGGGCTAAGTAGAAAGCAAACCTTTTTTTCAAAGAAGTGAAGTTTGAAAGAAAGCAAATAAACAAAAGAAAGACAGAAAATAAACATTTTTATATGTAACTCAGAGATGCTGGAGGACACTCCTATCCATGTTTTCCCTTAGGGGGTAAAATGATTTGGTATTAGTGAAACAAGAGATTTCATTTTTAAGTATGTGCAAGATCAGAGGAAGATGGGTAAGCCCATTCAATTGTTTTTGTTCAGCTCCTCAAATATTTGGACTCCACTATAGTTTGGAGCTAAACATCCCATCTTTCAACCCAGCTTGGGCTTTGAGAATCTCAGAAATATTGTGTAAGAAGAATTGAGGAATATATTCAAATCGTACTAAATACACATTTTAGTATAGATATAGTGTCATTCTAAATATACATACACATTTATGATAAAAGTCTGGGAAGTTATAGATCAAAAATTAACACTGAGTATAGCTGTAGTGTGATTACAGATGTGTTTTCCTTTTTTGCTTTTATAAATGATAGCTTTTCAAACAAAAAGTTTCCTCACTTATAAATGTTTAGTAACAACTACTATATCGAAGCTATTGTTTTAGGTTCTGAATAGTGAGCACAATAGTCTTTATTATGTTGATTATAAAATTAGAGTAATTTCTACTTGGAAATATAAATTTGATATGGTGACAATTTTGTAGAATTTTGTACTTGACAACCATGATTATTTCTGCATGATAAGAATAATTCTTACTTTATTCTTTCTGTGGTTGTTAAAAATGGTCTAAAATATAGTAAGACTATTATTACAAAAAAATCAAAAACTGTCTTAAAATGTTACATTCATGTCAAAATTATGATTTACATTTGTCTGTTCCAATTTTCTGTCATCTGTCATTGAAAAAAATCTTATTCTGGAAATATTACCACCTTGACAGCCATGTTTTTCTTCCTCACTATTTTCAATGGTTAGTGTCTTTTTTATTTTTTAAAGCTCAATTTCTGCCTCATTTACAATAACTACATTAATACATCTTATTACTAAATAATTTAAATTTTGCTTTATTCACTCACTTCCTTTTTATCTGACATTCTTTTCCTCTCATCTCTTTTCTTTCCTTATGAGTTTTTGCTTGAATTTCATGAATTTGTGTTCTACTATGAACTTAAAGTAACTTAAAAATGAATTTAAGTTTTTATTTGAATTCCAGCTAGCTAACATACAGTGTAATATTAGTTGCAGGTGTACAATATGGGGATTCAACTCTTCTTTTTTTTTTAAATTTATTTTTTTATAAACATATAAGGTATTTTTATCCCCAGGGGTACAGCTCTGTGAATCGCCAGGTTTACACACTTCACAGCACTCACCATAGCACATACCCTCCCCAATGTCCATAACCCCACTCCCCTCTCCCCACCCCCTTCCCCCAGCAACCCTCAGTTTGTTTTGTGAGATTAAGAGTCACTTATGGTTTGTCTCCCTCCCAATCCTATCTTGTTTCATTTGTTCTTTTCCTACTCCCCAACCCCCCCACATTGCATCTCCACTTCCACATATCAGGGAGATCATATGATAGTTGTCTTTCTCCGATTCACTTATTTCACTAAACATAATACCCTCTAGTTCCATCCACGTCGTTGCAAATGGCAAGATTTCATTTCTTTTGATGGCTGCATAGTATTCCATTGTGTATATATACACCACATCTTCTTTATCCATTCATCTGTTGATGGACATCTAGGTTCTTTCCATAGTTTGGCTATTGTGGACATTGCTGCTATAAACAAAGGGGTGCACGTGCACCTTTGGATCACTACGTTTGTATCTTTAGGGTAAATACCCACTAATGAAATTGCTGGGTCATAGGGTAGTTCTATTTTCAACTTTTTGAGGAACCTCCATGCTGTTTTCCAGAGTTGCACCAGCTGGTTGCACCAGCTTGAATTCCCACCAACAGTGTAGGAGGGTTCCCCTTTCTCCACACCCTCTCTAATACAGGTTGTTTACTGTCTTGTTAATTTTGGCCATTCTAACTGGTATAAGGTGGTATCTCAATGTGGTTTTGATCTGAAACTCCCTGCTGGCTAATGATGATAAACATTTTTTATGTGTCTGTTAGCCATTTGTATGTCTTCATTGGAGAAGTGTCTGCTCCTATCTTCTGCCCATTTTTTTTTTAAAGATTTTATTTATTTATTTGTTAGAGAAAGAGAGAGAAAGCATGAGCACAGGCAGAATGGCAGGCAGAGGCAGAGGGAGAAGCAGGCTCCCCGCCGAGCAAGGAGCCCGATGTGGGACTCAATCCCAGGACGCTGGGATCATGACCTGAGCTGAAGGCAGCCGCTTACCCAACTGAGCCACCCAGGCGTCCTTTTTTTTTTTTTTTTTTAAGATTTTATTTATTTATTTGTTAGAGAAAGAGAGAGAAAGCATGAGCACAGGCAGACAGAATGGCAGGCAGAGGCAGAGGGAGAAGCATCTTCTGCCCATTTTTTGATCTGATTACCTGTTTTTTGAGTCTTGAGTTTGAAGAGTTCTTTATAGATCTTGGATATCAGCCTCTTGTCTCTAGTGTCATTTGCAAATATCTTCTCCCATTCCGTGGGTTGCCTTGTTGTTGACTGTTTCCTTTGCTGTGCAGAAGCTTTTGATCTTGATAAAGTCCAAAAAGTTCATTTTCTCTTTTGTTTCCTTTGCTTTTGGAGACGTATCTTGAAAGAAGTTGCTGTGGCTGATATCGAAGAGGTTACTGCCTATGTTCTCATTTAGGATTCCAATGGAACCTGTCTCACATTGAGGTCTTTTATCCATTTTGAGTTTATCTTTGTGTACGGTGTAAGAGAATGGCTGGGTTTCATTCTTCTACATATAGCTGTCCAATTTTCTCAGCACCTTTTATTGAAGAGACTTGTCTTTTTTCCACTGTATATTTTTTTCTGCTTTGTCAAAGATTATTTGACCATAGAGATGAGGTTCCATATCTGGGCTATTATGTTCCACTGGTCTATGTGTCTGTTTTTATGCCAGTACCATGCTGTCTTGGTGATCACAGCTTTGTAGTAAAGCTTGAAATCAGGTAACATGATGCCACCAGTTTTATTTTTGTTTTTCAATATTTCCTTAGCAATTCGGGGTCTCTTCTGATTCCATACAAATTTTAGGATAATTTGCTCCAGCTCTTTGAAAAATACCAGTGGAATTTTGATCGGAATGGCATTAAAAGCATAGATTGCTCTAGGCAGTATAGACATTTTAACAATGTTTATTATTCTGATCCAAGAGCATGGAATGGTCTTCCATCTTTTTGTGTCTTCTTCAATTTCTTTCATGAGTGTTCTGTAGTTGCTCAAGTACAGATCCTTTACCTCTTTGGTTAGGTTTATTCCCAGGTATCTTATGGTTCTTGGTGTTATAGTAAATGGAATCAATTCTCTAATTTCTCTTTCTGTATTTTCATTGTTAGTGTATAAGAAAGCCACTGATTTCTGTACATTGACTTTGTATCCTGCCACGTTACTGAATTGCTGTATGAGTTCTAGTAGTTTGTGGGTGGAGTCTTTTGGGTTTTCCATAGAAAGAATCATGTCATCTGCGAAAACAGAGAGTTTGACTTCTTCATTGCCAATTTGGATACCTTTTATTTCTCTTTTTTGTCTGATTGCTGTTGCTAGGACTTCTAATACTATGTTGAACAAGAGTGGTGAGAGTGGGCATCCTTGTCGTGTTCCTGAAACAGTCAACAAAACAACAAGGCAACCCATGGAATGGGAGATGATATTTGCACATGACAGTACATACAAAAGGTTGATATCCAGGATCTATAAAGAACTTCTCAAACTCAACACACACAAAACAGATAATCATATCAAAAATGGGCAGAAGATATGAACAGGCCCTTCTCCAATGAAGACATACAAATGGCTATCAGACACATGAAAAAAAAAAAGTTCATCATCACTAGCCATCAGGGAGATTCAAATCAATACCACATTGAGATACCACCTTATACCAGTTAGAATGGCCAAAATTAGCAAGATAGGAAACAACGTGTGTTGGAGAGGATGTGGAGAAAGGAGAACCCTCTTACACTGCTGGTGGGAATACAAGTTGGTGCAGTCGCTTTGGAAAACAGTGTGGTGATTCCTTAAGAAATTAAAAGTAGAGCTTCCCTATGACCCTGAAATTGTACTACTGGGTATTTACCCCAACGATACAGATGTAGTGAAAAGAAGGCCATCTGTACCCCAATGTTTATAGCAGCAGTGGCCACAGCCGCCAAATTGTGGAAAGAACCAAGATGCCCTTCAACGAATGAATGGATAAGGAAGATATGATCCATATACACTATGGAGTATTATGCCTCCATCAGAAAGGATGAATACCCAACTTTTGTAGCAACATGGACGGGACTGGAAGAGATTATGCTGAGTGAAATAAGTTAAGCAGAGAGAGTTAATTATCATATGGTTTCACTTATTTGTGGAGCATAACAAATAACATGGAGGACATGGGGAGATGGAGATGAGAAGGGAGTTGAGGGAAATTGGATGCGGAGGTGAACCATGAGAGACTATGGACACTGAAAAACAACCTGAGCGTTTTGAAGGGGTGGGGGTGGGAGGTTGGGGGAACCAGGTAGTGGGTATGGGGGAGGGCATATATTGCATGGAACACTGGGTATGGTGCAAAAATAATGAATACTGTTATGCTGAAAAGAAAAAAAAAGAATTATGTACTATCCTATATCTCTGACTACAGTGTTTAGTTTAAAATCTATCTAATATGAGAATTGCTACCCCAGCTTTCTTTTGAGGCCCATTGGCATGAAAGATGCTTCTCCATCCCTTCACTTTCAGTCTGGATGTATCCTTAGGTTCGAAATGGGTGTCTTGTAGACAACATATGGATGGGTCCCGTTGTTTTATCCAATCTGCAACCCTGTGTCACCTTATGGGTGCATATAGGCCATTCACACTGAGAGTGACTGAGAGATATGTTTTTATTGATATCGTGTTACCTGTGAAGTCTTTGTTTCTATAGACTGTCTCCATATATTTCTGTTCAATGATATTCTTAGGATATTTCCTCTTTTATAGAGCCCCCCTTAATATTTCCTGCAGTGTCAGCATGGTGGTCGCATACTCTTTTAAACCTTGCTGGTCTTGAAAGATGTTTATCTCTCCATCCATTTTGAATGTCAGTCTTGCTGGATAAAGCATTCTTCGCTGCATGTTCTTCTCATTTAGTGCCCTGAATAAGTCTTGCCAGCCTTTCTGGCTTGCCAGGTTTCTGTGGACAGGTCTAACACTATTCTGATTTCTATATCCTCTATAGTAAGGAATCTCTTCCCCCTACCTGCTTTCAAAAGCTCCTAAAATTATGATTCATCATTTTCACTATCATGTGTCTTGAGGTCTTTCTAGATTCTATGATCCTGGGGGTAGACCTTTCTGCCTCTAGTACACGAACGCGGGTTCCACTCGCGAGATTGGGAAAATTTTCACGGAGAATTTGTTCAACTATATTTTCTAGTCTTCTTTCTTTCTCCTCCCCCTCAGGGATTCCAATAATTGTGATGTTGGAACGTTTCATGGTGTCATTTATTTCCCTAATTCTGCTTTCGTGACTTCTAAGATGTTTGTTCCAGGCTTCCTCCTGATCCTTTTTCTCTGTCTTCCAGATCACTAATTCTATCTTCTGCCTCAGTTACCCTAGCTTTTAGAGAATTTAGATTAGATTGGAACACACTGAGAGCATTGTGAACATCATCCTTGGTGGCTTTCACTTCTGCCCTAATCAATTCCATTTTGTCATCCATGGCTTTCTCCAACCTAGCTATTGCCTGGATAATTGTTAGCTTGAATTCCCTTTCCAACATACTGTCTATGTCCTTATCCAATAGCTCTGATGCAGAAGGCCCAGCCTCTGAATTTTACTTCTGTTGGACATTCCTCCTCCTAGTCATTTTGGTGAGAGATGGCTGAATGGATGTGTAGCTGAATGTATCAACTGTGGTGCAGACAAGGTGCACCCTGGAATGCTTCTGAGCAATCAAGAGTCCCGACCCAAAAGAAAGAAAAAAGGAAAAAAAAAAAAAAGAGAGAGAGAGAGAAAGAGAGAGACAGGAAAAAAAAGAAATATATAATAAAAGAGAAAGCCCAGCCCAAATGGATCCCAGGTAAGATTTATGAAGTATACAAACAAAACCTGACAAACAAAAAGACTGACAAAAGTAGATGACAAGAGAAAGAAAAAAAAAAAAAAAAAAAAAAACATCATCAAAAAAAACCCCAAGAAAAAAAAAAAAAAAAAAAAAAAAAAAGAACATCATCAAAAAGAACCCCAAGTATAAGATATATATACTACCAGGATGAAAACAAATACACAGAAACACTGGCAGAAGAAAAAGATGGGAGAGTGGTTATAAATTATCAGTGTGGGTGAGAAAGGTTATTTTGATTCTTCCTGGATGTGTCTTGATATCTTTGTTAAAGGACTCAACCTTCCTAAGATAAAGGGAGATTAAAAACTGGTTTACCTATAGGGGTAGTTTGATTGGGGAAAGGGGATTACCTTGAAGCTTATCTCTATTTGAATATTAAAAAAAAAAGAATAAACTAAAATAAAATTAAGCTAAAAAAATTTAAAAATAGGAAAGCAAAAGAAAAATACACAGCTATATGCATCAAAAAGTTCAAGTTAAAAGGTTACTATGGAATTTGTTGTACTGGACATCGCACTGTGATGGTAAATAGGTTAAAAGTTATATATTAAAAAAAAAATGAACCAGAATACTGGGAACAAATTAAAAGTAAAAGTTGTATCTATGAAGCAGTGGTGGTTGTCCTCTAATCTTCTTTATTTTTTTTTTTTTTTTGGGTTGGCTTTCTGTGGGAGGGCCCTGCTGCATGGGTTTTCAGGGAATCTTGCTAGAGTTAAGTCTTCCCGCCCCCATCAAGTGGGTGGGCTCTGAGGAAACCAGTTTTTCAGGCTTTTGTTCTCTTTAGTTTTTTGTTGTTGTTGTTGTTTTCTCATTAGTTTTCTCTCCCCTTGGTGGCTTTTGATGGTTCTTGGAGATTTAGAGGAAAGAAAACTGCACCCAGACCTCCCTCTCAGAGAGACACCTCAGTCTGTTCCCCTCTGGGTGCTCCAGAGCACATAAATTCCCCATCGGCTGCTGGCAGAGCACATTCCCAGTCATGGTCTCTGGGGACACAGGAACTCCTGCTTGTACCCAAAACCAGAATAGCTGAGGCTGTCTGGGCAGCTCCAGACCACCACAGAGCTCCCAAGCATCGAAAGCATACTGAGATTTTCCCACTGGCCCGGGTTGGGAGCGCTCAGACTCTGCAGGGTTCAAGAGAGCTCTGGCTGTTGCCTGCACGCACCTCTCTCGGGGGAGGGTGTAGCGACATGACTCAGACTCTGGTACTATGGCGCGTGTAGAGAGCACAAAAGGCTGTGGTTCTGCTGGCTGGTGAAGCTCCCTCACCCTCATGGGAGCCATAACCCAAACACTCTCATGCGCGCTAGCAACACAGGGACCAAGACCTGGCTTCTTCACTGCACTCTCTCCGGCTCAGCACTAGCAGTGGCTGTCCTGGGTCGGCAGACTTAAGACCCTATCCCTGACCGCCCAATTCCCATAATTTCCCCCCACCATCCTTTGCTCTTCTTGAGTGCTTTCAACGAAACTCCAAGTTAATGCTGGTCCCCATTGCAGGGCACTCTCATATTGGGGTATTACTTTCAATGGGTTGCTTCTGGTCCCTCCCTAACCCTTTGGTTAATCACCCAAAATCAGTCCAATGTTCCCACTCTGCTTTACCTGCCCACTGGCAACTTCTGCCCGTAGAGATCCAGAAGTTTATAATTCTAACCTCAGGCTGATTTCATGGGTGATCAGAGATCTGTGGTAGGAAATCGGCTCACTTTATGGTACAGATTTAAATGGTGCCTCCTCCTACTTCCCCACCATCTTGTCTCCACCTCATGTTTATTTTTGATTTTTTCCATTCTAAGGTAATAAGGACCCCCTTTGTTCCATTAAGTATACATGTCACTCCCTCCTCTGGTCCTTCCTCTAGTCCATCTTAACACTTCATCTCCGGGGCCTCATGCTCAGCCTCCTGCTCAACATGATCCACCTCTGCTCAGATGTCCTGAAGACTGAGTGAAAGTTTCCACCCTCCTCTGCATCCTGTCTTCCTTCCCCTCCAGCACTCAGAGTCCCTTCCTGGAGCCTGGGGTGCCTTGGGGCTCCTCTGTCAGGAGCTGACCTCCCTGAGAATTCAGGAGATCAGTTCCCAGGGGGAGGCCACATCAGTA
This sequence comes from Lontra canadensis, assembly GCF_010015895.1. Lineage (NCBI taxonomy): Eukaryota > Metazoa > Chordata > Mammalia > Carnivora > Mustelidae > Lontra > Lontra canadensis. The sequence continues at coordinate 20,217,205 of NW_022631027.1, forward strand.
GCAGCACTGTGGCACCAGGGAGGGCCCTGGAGAAAGAGCTCAGTGAGTGCTCGGGGAAGCCCAGCCCGGACCGGGGCCTTAGCACTCGCCCTCCTGTCTTCTCCCTGCGGCCTGTCACTTCTCCTTGGCGCCCACAGTCC
>NW_022631028.1:0-65000 GCF_010015895.1 Lontra canadensis
CGGGTTTGGCTTCACCCTGGTCCCAGCACCCCAAAGGAAGTCGCATTTGGGCAGGGAAATGCTATAAACGCCTGTTTCCATCTCCTTCTCTGGGGTTGCTGAGCTGACCTGGCGGCGAGGGGGGGTGGGGGGAAAGAAAACGAGCACTAGTGATTCTGTTTATTGTGTTAGACATGTATATATTCCGAGTTCGCTTGTAACAGGAGGATTTACATGGCTGTATAAAGATGGCTGGGGGCGCCGCGCTCTTCCGGGGCGTTCACGTGACAGGCTGGGGTGAAAACCCGCCGCCCGAGGAGAAGCGGAGGCCTGGGAGGAAATGCGTTTCAGCGCACTGGGTTTAAATAAGTTTCCCGAATACACAAAGGTGGGAGCCACGCGTTTGCTGCCAGTCATCGAGGAAACGTTTAGCTTTCCAAAAAATATGCTGGTTTCGATAAATAGATTTTAGCCTCTCTGCTATAGTTTTTTTTTTATTTTCTTTTAATTTTAGAAATAAGTTTATACGTGTGATCTGTTTGGGGGCTGGACGGGGCTGGAAGGGAGGGCGAGGCAGTAGCTCTCAGCTCTGCACTGTCCGAGTCAGGTCCTTTGTGGAGGGGGCAGCAGGCCCCACGCTGTCGTGGAGTTTGCGCACGTGTTTCTTTAAGTCAAAGTTTCTGCAAAACCCTTTGCCGCAAGTGGCGCACGTGAAAGGCTTCTTGTCGTTGTGGGTGTGCATGTGGAAGGTCAGGTTGTAGACCTGGTGGAAGGCCTTGTTGCAGATGGTGCATTTGTACTGCTTCTCGCCGCTGTGGGTCAGCTTGTGGTTCTTGTAGTTCCCTACGGGAGACCAAAAACAAAAAAGGAAGGGGGGGGGGGATGAAGTAGGATTGGGGGGGGTGGCCCGCGAGTGTCCCGGGGTTGGCTCAGTTGCCCGCGCAAAGACGGCGACGCTTGGCTAGGCGGGCGCGACCTCTCCGAGTGAAGAAGTTGTCAAACTTCGTCTGCATCAAGCCGAAGGCTCTCACGACAGGATGGAGGGCCGAGTCCCGCGTAGCCGCCCTGCGCCCCTGCCCCGCCCGGGGCACAGGCCCGCGCAGCGTCCCTCCCGCTGTGCTCGGCTGGCCGGCAAACTTTTGCACAGCCCAGAGACGCACCGGGTCCTTCTCCCGGCTACTGCCTCGCTGGAAGAAATTCGCAGGAACCCGGGCTTCGTCCCTCATTTTCTGTTTATCTTCTCATTTTAAAAGTTACTCCCTCTGTTCCCCCCAGCTACCACCTGGAGATCCAAAAGTGCGTTGGAAAACCGAAGCCGGGCGCCGGGCCTGGAGGTCTTGGGGACAATAATGGTTTCCCCCAGTCTTGTTATTCCCAGGAGGTGGAGTTTGCCTCGATTTTTTTTTTTTTTTTTTTCATCTGAAAGGGGTGTCCCGGCTACAAAGGCAAGCTTTTTCCATAGGGCAGTAGCCTCTCTTTCTCCTACTTCCTTTCCCTCGGCCCCCTTCTTCCTTCCCACCTCCCAAATTCGGAGTCTCCCCATGCAACCAGCCTGACTCCAGCGAGGTCTACTAACCCGGCCTGGAGAGCCTCCACCCAAACCGGTCACAACCCGATTCCAAAGAAATGCTGCGCCCGAGCTGGCAGCTCTCACGCTCCCTCTCTGCGGATCCTTCTTTGCCTTCCCGCTCGGAGTGACCCGCCGAGTCCCGAGGTGAGAGGTGAAGAGAGGGCCTCGCCCTGCACATTACCTTTTTGGTGAAAGCCTTTGCCGCAAAATTCGCAGACGAAGGGCTTGTAGCCCGCGTGGATGCGGATGTGCGTGTTGAGCGTGGAACTGCGGTTGAAGGCTTTGCCGCACTGGTTGCATTTATGCGGCTTTTCCTGTGGAAAGGGGCGCGCGCACAGTGAGGCCAAGGCCCCGGCTAGGAGAAGCCACCTCAGGGGCACCTTGAAGGGGCACCTTGAAGGGATACGGGGCCCCCGGGAGGGGTAAGGGGAACCCTTGCCATCCTCTCCCCAACACCGTCGCTCAGGCGCGGGGTGTTGCGCGCGGGCCGAAGTGGACCCGGGGGCCACGTACCTGGGTGTGGATAATTTTGTGTCTGCAGAGCGTGCTGGCCTGGCGGAAGCCTTTGCCGCAGACTTTGCACACGAACGGTCTGGCTCCGGTGTGGACCGGCATGTGGCGGGTGAGGTTATAGTGAGCATTAAACACCTATGGAAGGACACGAGGGGGCCTTGTGGTGTGTCCCTCCGAGAGAGAGTAGAATCAAACTGGGGAGGCCATAGCCTACATCCCCCAACCAACACTCCCTTCAGAAACCAGAGCCCTTTTCATTTCGCAAGCCGCTTCCCGACCCACTGCGCCCACGCCAGTCCCGTGTGGCCGCTGACAACGACATCCCCACTTTACAGAGAAGGAAACTGAGGCCCAACTAGGCCCCCAATGTGAGTAGTAGATAACTACTGGGAAGCTCCTGAACTTGAGAAAGGGGCGGTCCAGGCTCCCTCAGGGAAGCAGTTGTCCCTGCTCATCCCTCCCAGCCCCCACGGACCCGGGGCCTCACCTTGCCGCACACCTCACAGGTGAAGTTTTTGGGCTTGCCGTCCGCAGAGCCCCCGGGCAGCTTGCTGTGGCCCTTGACGCCGCCGCGCTCTGCGGTCAGAGCCGAGTTCTCCTTCAGCACCTGCTCCAGCGGCGCGGGCAAGCGCTCCTTATGGGTATAGGGGGACGGATGGGGGAACTTGTCCGCGGCCAGGCCGGCCAACTTGGCGTTCTCCAGCAAAAAGAGTTTGGGGTGCGCAGCTAGGGCGGCGGGGGCCTGTGCGTTGAGGAGGCCGGATGGGAAGAGATGGCCTCCGAGGAGCTCAGACGGCGGGTACGCGGCAGAGTCCAGGTAGTTGAAGTAGTAGAGCGAGCCGCTGGCCGGCAGCCCCACCGCCTGGTTGATGACCTGCGGCTTGATGACCCTGCCCGCCGGCAGCGCAGACGGCGCCAGGCCCAGATCGGCCTTGCAGCACACGCCACAGTTGGTTTTGCACAAGCCGCTGGCGCCGCACACCGGGGCCCCCCCGCCACCGCCGCCGCCGCCTCCTCCTCCTCCTCCTCCACCGCCGCCCGCCCGGAGGCTGCTTTTCCAGAGCTCCGAGTAACTGAGCAGCGTCTTGGACGGCACCTCGTAGCCTAGGGGCTGGAGGGGGATCATACAGGGCAGCGGCGAGCAGAGGTTGAGCAATTTCTTGCCCTGGCCGCCGTCTGCCTCCAGCGTCCCGGGCCGGGGCTCAAAGGGCGCACGGGGCTCCGACGTCTTAGCCATGATGCGCTCGATGGAGAAGGCCAGCGTCTTGGAAGTGGCCGGCGACGCTCCAGCGCGCGGGCAGGCCGGGGGCACCATGGTCTCCAGGGAAGCCGAGCTGGCCATGGCGCGCCGAGCCGAGCCTTGCGGTGCTGGACTGGGCCGGGGCGCAGCCTCTCTTCTCTAAGTCTGCATTCCGGAAAAGGCAGGGAGGGAAACCGCAATTTAATAAGCACCTTGTCGGGTCCAGGTCACCCATTTGCATTCAAATGAACAGGGGCAGAACAAAGTGCACCCAAGGGTACCAAATTACCGCCCATTAACCCGGCGCGCAAAGGAACCCACCAGCCCCTGCCCTGAGACTTTGAAAGGGGGAAGAAGGGGGAGGGTTTACAAAGGAAAAGGAGAGAGAGAAAAAAAAAAGAAAAAGAAAAGAGCCTCAAATTAACCCCCCCTGAGCCGTTCCTTGGACCCTGGCCTCCGCCACGCGTGCGGGGAGCTGGACAGTGAAGGGGCAAAGTTAAAGAGGACCAGGAGAGCCACCTCGCATTTACCTCTTTCCCCCACCGCCAAGGAGATGCGTTCCGAGCCATGCAGCGTGTCTCCTCTGTCACATTTTGATGGCAAACATCTTCCCCTCCGCGTGAGATCACTGTCTTTTACATTCAGCTGACATCACATGAAGTCACTTGAAGTGGAATGACATGGGCGGCGGCGCGGCTCCCGTAGCGGCCCCTGTGTTCCCCCGCGCCTGCCGGCCGCCGCCGCCACCGCCCCTCAAACTTTAAAAGGAGGCAACTGGCGCCCGCGCTCCCCTCGGGAAAGTGCGAGCGGTTTGCGAATCGGGAAGGAGGGAAGAGACGGGAGGGGGAGGGGGAGGAATCGTGATGGTTTTGCCGGTGGAAAGAAGGTGGGGGGAGCCCAAACCCAGGCAGAGTTCTGTGCGTGATTCATAACTTTGGGGGCCTATAGGTTTGAGGGACGCGGGGAGGGCAGAGGGTCCTGCACGCGCCGCCCCCAAGGGCCCCTGGGTGTCCGTCTAGTCGCTGAACTATCCCTTAGCCCTCTGCAGCCGAGCTGGGCATCGTGCTAATAAACTGCCATTTACCCACGGAGCCGGCGCCAGCCCCGAACACGCGCAAATGATAATTACCTCATTAGGATGTGGCGCATGGACGCGGGCGCCGCGTTTGGAGGGGGGAACTTGTTAATGGGGAAATATTAATTTATGCAAAAACAACGAGCTCGTCTTGGCTGGCGTCGGAGGTCGAGAGAGAGCTCCCGCCGCCTAAGGACGACCCCGTAGCGTCCGGAAGAGCAAGGCCGCGCGCCCAGATCCCGGGGGCCTCAGCGCCCGGCGGGTGCGCCTCCCCCTCTCTGGCCGACTCCCCGCCTGCGGCTGGGGGAGACTGCACAGCAAGCTGGAGGACTGTTTGAGATCCTAATCGATCAGAATCGCTGATTTGTGATCGGGTTTCTGAGGCAAAGCCCGGCTCTGCGGCTGGTTTAGGGCTGCGTGCGGGGAGGATTCGGAGGGCAGCTCTCCCTGCTGATGGGTACTTACTGTTTGTATAATTGAGAAGGTCCAATCTCCACCTGTTTAAGGAGCAGATTGAAACAGCAGAACCTCCCCTGGATCCTATTAAAACGTTTTTCCTCCTAAGGCCATTCAGTCGAACCAATTTTCCGAAGCGATTCATAGAGCTGAATTCTGCCAAGGCAGCTCTTTCACTTTTAGCCACTAAAGCACCGCGTGGAACCGGGTTTTGTGTTTTTCTAAAATAAAGAGAAGGATTATCAGAGGGGAGAGGGAGGGGGCTTGAAGGGGGGCGGGCAGAGACTTAGTGTGGCCAGAGGTACAAGCAGAGGGAAGAAAAGGCCCTTTTCTAGACAGGCCCCAAGTAAGTTCTGAGGAATTCAGCGTTTTGTGCCCGGCGCACAAAAGCAGCGCGCTCCACGCTCGGTTTGGAGGGGCTGAATTCATCTGTTTGCAGACCATTCCACCTGCGTATCACAACAAACTGCTCAAAGACGCTCCAGCACTTTCAACAGGCCGGGTGCTCTTGGCGACAACAAAAGTGGTCGAGGCTGAGGGTTCTTATGGGGGGTGGGGAGGACGGCTAGCATGAGAGAGAGCGAGAGAATTAGGTTTGGGGAGGAGGAGGAGGAGGAGGTGCAGGGGTTTTTAAAAACTTTTGGACGGTTTTGTTTGCGGGACAATTATATCTTGCCAGCCGGCTTTTGCAAGACCACGAGCTTTGTAGCCGCAACCACAGTTTAAGAGGATTACGGTGGGTATAATATGAGCAAACAGGGTTGAGGGTTTGATAGTGAATTTTATCTCCAAAGATACACGATCTTGTGGAGCCCCAGAAAATGCTACTGGAAGCGAACCCTTTCCTTTTTCACTCCGGAACAGGTCTTGAGAAACTGAGTATCCTGCCCCGAGGCCTCTCAGCTGTAAAACATCCCAGAAAACCATCAAGGAAAGGATGGGAAAGGTCTAGTTGTAACTGAAGGCAAAGCGCTCCTTTTCCCCTTCAGAACTTCTCTCTACTACCCGCTCTCCCTCTGACGTGCAATTTCAGACCCGATATTGACCTGGCAGGTGAGGGAAAGGAAAAGTGTACTTGGAAAGCAAGGGGAGGAAACAAAGAGATGTCTCCGAGGGAAAGTGGCCTGGAGGGTGACATCAGTGGGTTGATTTTCTCAACCTGCCAAGCTGGGAAACTGCCTCTACTGCCCCTAAATTCAGCAGACACAAGTCTGTCCCCCTAAAACCCTTCTCCCCAAACTTCGAGATTTCAAAGCTAGAAAGAAGCTTGCTCGTCTGAAAAAATATTTCCATATACAGCCCACTGAATTTAGATGTTCAGAGAGGCGGGATTCCAGACCCAGTGTACCCCCATCCCTATAAGTTAATGTGAAAACAACACAGCGGAACCCCCCCCAACACACACACATACACACACACACACACCACCCCCACCAAACATGAAACAAACCAACAACTCTCCCCGACATTGAAATAATATCAATACACCCGCAGGGGCTGAAAACCCGAATTTCTATCCCGACTTTCCTGCGTGTCTCATTCAGTCACCGGCACTGCACCCCAACCCCCTTTCCAAATTGGGTAATTGTTGATCTCGGCACGAAAGATCTGCTGGTTTGAAAGCTCCATCAGGCTGAAAGGCTTCCAGAGGCTTTCCGTGAACCTGCCTGGCCATCCCTAGCGCTTTTTGTAACTGCATAAGCCATCCTGCTCTCCCCGGCATCACAAAGGAGTACTACCTCCACAGAAAGAAAACATTTGGGTAAAAACAAGTTGCCCCTAATGTGCCTCTCTTTCCAAATGTTGGGTGAATGCACTGGCTTTTATAAAAGTATTTAATTAGCTTCCACAAACTTCTTCCCTCGCCCCGCAGATTATATTGAAGTGGAGGGTTGGAGACTATTTTACACCTTGCCACTCACATGTTAATTAATCTCTATCTAACCCTAATTGCAGTTTATTCAAGCACCGCTCAACAGCTCACCCACACAATAAACACTGATCCTACTTTTATACATATTACTTCACGTTAACACATTGAGTAATTAACTCCAGTACCAACTAATAGTGCAAACAAATATTTTCTGTAAACGAGATGATTTCAGGCAGAATAAAAGAGGACTCGGGAAACGTAGCGCTTGGTGGAGAGAGGGCTGAGATTTCCTTTCGCTGCCCCTCAACCCTTCAAATTCATTCTCATTTGCAGCATTTTTTTTTTTTTAAGGCTGAAATGTTAAAACAAAGAGGGACAACCTTGGGAATGAAAATTTGACCATTTTATGAAGTTGGTGACAGTCTCTACCCAAGATGACGGGTCGCTGTTTTTCTACCTACACATTTTTAGTGACTGGGGAGAGGGGATCCAAAATAACTCCACCTGAAGGGCAACAGGAGGCTCCAGGGATACACAGATGATTCTGGGATGGGAATCCTTCTACGGAAAAGTTTTCCAAAGCTTCCCCCCCTAAAGAAGACCTGTCCTTCAAAGCAATGGTTAGAAGTGGGCCAAGACTGTGGTGATAGAGGTCCCATCTGTCTCCCCAATCCAGACTGGTACAAAATCTCCACTTTGGAGGTCAGGTGCCTTCATGGGCAACTGAACCAAGCAAGCCACCTCTCCTGGAGGCACTTGGGTCTTGGCCCAGGCGAGGCCCACTAGGCCTTGAGCGCTCTGCCCCAGGGGCCACATTTGGAGCTGCCCTCCTACGCTTAGGCCCGCCGCAGCCAGCCTCACTTGGATGGTGCGGACCGCGGCCCACTACTCCTGGCCTGCCAGGCCTGGTCCTACCGTGGGGTCTTCCTCTGCCCCGAGGCCTCAGCCCCAGGTCCCTCTCATTCCCGCGCCTCAGCTGAAAGCCAGACGCTTTTGCCTCGGCCCATCTGGCCCTCGCTTGGTCCTCAACACCTCGACCCCGGTGGGGGAACACCGCCAGAGTTGAGCCTGACGCCCCTGGGCGGCCTGTGCTCTTCCCACGCTGCAGAGCAGGGTGCCAAGGCCGGGTGCTTCTGCGGCTCCGCTGGGCCTGACCCATGCCGCGACCTCGGGGATCTGCGGCTGTGGGACGCCGCACCTGTGCCAAGCCACTCGCACACCACTGACTGGGGATCCAGGCTCAACCCCAAGGACTGGAGCGCAATGTTTTAATTGAAATCGCAGGTTTAAGCACAGCTGACGGCTGTCTATTGATTCTGCAAGGGCTTTTCTTGTGGGAAGCATATTAAATATGACTGGCGCGGCTAGAGCCTCCCCTCTCCTCCTGCCCCTCCCTCTGGCCTTTTTATGGTCACTAACCCAAACACTGCAATGATGACTTTTGTTTCCACTTTTCTGTTGTTTAATGCCAGGAATCGCCCTCACTTGAGGACAGATTACTTAGCAGACGCCTTCCCGGGGTGTAGACAGCCTCAGAGGAAAATCCCTTCCTTGAGCAAAAGCTCACACTTTGCACCACTGCAGGCATCACCAAGGGGAAAGGCAAGCATTTCTACCACAGAAAAGGTGTTGCAGTTCCAGCTCTGGGCGCTCCTATCTGTCGGTTCTAGATGGCAAGAGGCACTATTATTTTAAATAGTATTATTATTTTCTCACCTGAGTCTTAGGTTGCAATACTTAATACATCCTCCTGCCATCTCCCCAGGGAGCTGAGCAGCTTGGGGGCAGACGGCGTGCTGCAGGCTGCCGGGCTTGGGGAAACACCCACCGGGCGGATTCGATGTTTTCTCCCCGCTCCGCCGTAACTTGTTTGGAAAACAAAACAAAAACCTCAAATCAAACTTCATGGTTGAAGCACTCTCCCTCCCTCCCTCTCTCCCTCCCTCCCTTCCTCCCTTTCTTACTTCTTCCTAAAGGGATATTTAGGATCTGATTTACATGGTGCCACTCTTAACCGCTGAAAATAGATTAACTTCTGCAGAGAAATTTTTCTGCGATCCTCTCTTTTTTTTTTTTTCCCCAACCCCCCACCCGCCCCAGGAAGCATTTTATTGAAAACATTCGGACCGGCTTGCCAGGAGTGGGTTTGTCCAAGGCTCAGGGGCCTCTGCCTTCGGTGCGCGGTTTGCAGGATTAGTGCGGCCAAGAGACAAAGAGCCCCAGATACCCGGGCCAGACGAGGCCGGGCGCTCCCGGAGAGCTCCCGGGTTCCGGATCCCCGCACAGAGCGCGTGAGCACAGTCTCGGGCCCGGGCCTCCAGGGACAGATGGGCCAGAGCCGACTGCATCTGCCCGAGTCCTCAGGGAGGCTGCGGCGCCCACAGCCAGGGTGGCCGAGTGCCCGTCCCACTGCACCTGGTGACGGCTTTGCAGCACCCGTGGCGTTCGGGGACTAGTTTGCAAAGCTCAGTGCACCCACAGACTGGTTTTCACCCTTGAACACGAGAGGCGCCTATAAACCAAGGGCGGCCGGCTTTGCAGCCAAGAGGAGAATCAGGCGGCGGTGCAAACCTATCATGTTTTCCAGAATCCTCCCAACCCCTTCTGCAATCACATCAGAGGACATTAGCTACGTATTTGGAAACCTGGAAATTCGCACTCCTAGGCCAGGGGGATTCTCCCCCAAGAGCAGATCTGCAGTCTCTACCCATTCCAGCTTAGTGCGCTCTACTCTGTGACTACTGGGTGCATATATAATCACAAATTAAATACACGTTTAAATATGTATGTAATTAAGTGTACATATTTAAATATATATTATATATGCGTTATGTATGCTCATTGTGTATATACGTATGTGTATATGTATATATATTCACTGCTATCGACAACCCTTCACTTAGAAATGCCATTTAATTAGGAATCTGATCCAATACCCTCACGCAGCAGTTGGTCAGCGGACGTGTCATTTTGCTAGGCGCAGTGGGGAAGACAGGCGCCTCACGCAGAAGTGTTTTCCTCTTGCGATGCGGTTTTGGTGTGCAACCCAGAGGAAACAATCATTTATGAAGAAGGATATATTACACACCCATATGCATATATACATACATATAGGGGTGTGGGATATATACATATTGTGTGTGCCTATATACATACATACACAGGAAGTGAAAAGGAGTTTTGGTAAGTAACTGGCCCTGCCTAATTCGGGTGCTGAAGATTTCTGACTTCCTGGGAAGACGGCTTAGGATCCTCCACGTTATTTAACTTGGCAGCTAGTTAAACTCCCCGGCGAAGCCTGCCCAAAGGTATTAGCATTAAGTGCCGAGCGCTGGAGTTAAGCCGGCAGGGAAAAGGAAGGACTGGAAGGGGCCCAGGGGTGAGAGGAACGGATTTCAGATTTGTCCAAATTTCTGGAAATTTGCTGGGCAGCATAGGTCTGCATTGGCTGGCCCACTGGAGAGGAACCTGAAATGCTAGGATCACTTCTGAAGCCAATCTGTCCGTTCTCTCCTTGGGTGGGTGGTTTGGTTTGGCTTGCCTTGGCTTGGACAGGCATTTCCCCGGTGTGAGGGCAAAAAGTTCTTTCCAGCCTGGGTTTCTTGAGGTCTACACTATTCAGCTGAATCCCGTCTTCTCCACTCCTGGGTCAAGATTTCCGTTTAAGTGCTCCCCTCTGGTGGTTTGTAGATTAACTTTGGTAAAGACAAAATGGCAACGGCAAGGACACTGAGTAGGGCTCCAGCAAGAATGAATCAGTCTCTTGTTGCTGTCGCCCTCACATACAGACCCTCTCTTTTTGGGGAATGAAGCTAGGGTAGCAATCATTAGATGATGACTTATTACTGAGGGCCCATGATATGCCAGACACGGTCCTAAGCGAATGCCCACTCTACTCAGTTCTCACTTTTTCCTATGAAGTGTACAGTCATATGCCTATTAGACAGACTTGAAGAAATTGAGGCTCTTGGGGGCTAGATAACATGTCCAAGGTCACATGACCAGGAAGAGTTTGTTTTCAGAACCGGTTTGTTCCTAACCACCATACTAAAAACTCAGAGCTAAACAATGAGCCTGAACGACTAGCCGAGTATAAATTGGGACACTTTGAAAACCTGGTTGGCAGTAGCTACTAAAGTTGAATATTTGCATTCCTTAGGATCCAGCAATTTCACTCCTAAATATATATTCAACAGCAGTGTGTTCCTATGTTCACTCAAAGACGTGGACTAGAATGTTCATAGCCGTGCTATTGGTAATAGTCCTAAACTGGAAATTGAATAACCATCAAGTGTGGAACTCATAAATAAATAAATAATGGTATGTTCACGAAATGAAACGCTACATACATCAATAAAAATCAACAAACCACTGCTATACTAAATAGCACCAATGAATATCATAAACATTATTGAACAAAAACAGATCCAAAAGACTACATATGGCATGATTCCATTTTTAAAAGTTCAAAAATAGGCAAAATTGGAGGATACAAGGCAGTAGGCAGTTCTGAGGTGCTAGTAAGGGTTCTGATTTGTGGATATTTATCAAGATGTGTACACTTATTATTTGAATATCTTTTTATGTATTTGTTCTACTCCTATATAACTGATAAATATACTTATTTGGTCACTTTTCTATATATCCATTATAATATCTCTATTAGCTGTTAAAGAAGTTAATAATTAGCATCAAGTTGTCTGACTTGCTTCCCTTCCCCAGATCCCGAAAGAGACAATGCTCACCTACCTTTTGAGGAATTCTCCTTGACTTTCTTCCTCTAGACCAGACAATTCCATTAGTTAACTGGCCTCGCATATAGACTTCTAAAAACAAGCCGCTACCAAATTCCTAACACAGTTGTCTTTGGAGCCTGGACCATTGATCCAACTTCCCAGGGAACCTGCAATGGGCTCAGAAATGCTTGGCTCAATGAGGGGATTTCATTTGAAGCATTTTTCACACCCAAGACCTCAGAGGAAGGATGGCAGCTTTGACCTTGGACCTGTGCCCTTTGCCAGGGCACCAGGTGAAAAATGTTAGGCCAGGAACTGCCTCAAACTTTCCAGAGACACAATCTGGCAAGTGGCCTTGGGAGGTGGAGGGTCTGGTTGAAGGCAGGAGCGTGGGGTATGGGCTAATGGTAGGAACTGGCATTAATAGAAAGGCTTGGCAAGTCTTTAGAGCTCAACTCACTGGGTCTTGGCCCTAGACAAGACCAGGAGAAAAAAAGACAGAATCTTGGCTCTCTGGCAAGTGACCCAGTTAGCAGAACTAGCGGTTTTGCTCTGGGAGAGGGTGGCAAAGTTTATTTTAGCAGGAAAAAGCCTTGGGATACAGAAACCAAACCAAATACTTGACAATCCCTTTGTGCAAATCTCTGGTGAATTCTGCCAGTGGGACTGGTTACAAATCTGATCTCAGCACTTTAAGAAAGATACCCAGAGCCTACAACTGAAGCAATTAAGGGAGGAGTGAGGAGGTAAGAACTGGAGCTCTAATTTAGATAGACTAAAAATAATTCTCTGGTCCTGAAAGAGTGAGAAGATATAAGACCCAAGGTGATATAATGAATTCATTAGTTAGCCGGCACACCTATCTTGAGATTTTTCTATATTGAGCACCATATCTAGATGCCACAGATACAGTGCTTACCGACATAGACATGATCCCTGCCCAGAAGCAGCTTACATTCCTTCATTCAGCCGATAGACATGGGTCACTACCTTCTGCAAACCAGCCTTTGTGTCCGGAAATGGAGAATGGCTAATGGGTGTGGCTTGGCTGGTCCAAGATACTCAAAGAGGGCAGTTAGAGGGAAAAAGTAAAAAACAAACCAAAAGAACTCCCTGACAGGGAAGTTAGAAAGTTTAAGAAACTCCCCATTCCAACAGAGGTGGCACGCTGAACTAATAAAGAACAGGTTTCTGGAGGCATCTGTGATGGGTGGGTGAACTCCCCCTTTGGCAGCTTGCTGCCTGGTGATTTTTCTAGAGATAAGATTCTGGTCTGGGTGGACTTGGGTCCCCCTGGAACACGCTATTATGGCATAATATAGAACTCCGTCCTGGGTTTTGTAGGGCTGTCTTTGTGGCACTGTGAGTTCTAGAATCAGATCGAAGACTGGCTTATCAGTCAGCTGTGTATCCACAGGCAGGTTGGAAAAACTCTCTGCAAGCTGTAGTTGCCCAGCTTTGACAGGAGATGGACATCTTCTTGGGCACAGGGTGGAGAGGACTAAATGAGAACTAAATGAATATGGAGCTCAAGCACTTGTTTCCGGCCAAGGAAAGCACTCCATGTATGTTTGCTATTGTTATTACAAGAGCTATTGTTATCCATACCATGGTCCATCAGTCTGCCTGGAGGAGGAGGAAGAGGGCAAAAAAGTTACTTTCTTTTTCAAGATTTTATTTTTAAGTAATCTCGACACCCATGGTGGGGCTCAAACTCACAAACCCAAGATCAAGCGTTGCATCTTCCAATGACTGAGCCAGCCAGGCGCTCTCCCCAAAGTTACTTTCTTGTTTTTGTACATAAAAACTTTGTGGGTTTTTTTCTGATTTAAAAAGTAATCAATGAAGAAATTTTGGGAAAAGCGGAGGACTACAAAGAATATTAAGTGTGCATAATCCTATTATGGAGAAATCACAGATGCATTAGCGTATATTCTATGAATTGACAGGGTTGATATCATAGATATGTACTTTTTTTTAAAAAATATTTTATTTATTTATTTGACAAACAGAGATTACAAGTAGGCAAGAGAGGTAGGCAGGGAGAGAGAGGAGGAAGCAGGCTCTCCGTGGAGCAGAGAACCCGATGCAGGACTCGATCCCAGGACCCTGGGATCATGACCTGAGCTGAAAGCAGAGGCTTTAACCCACTGAGCCACCCAGGCGCCCCATATATGTACTGTTTTAAATCTGCTTTGCCACTTAATATAGCATGACTATTTTCCCATTTTAAATATGCCGCTAAGACATAATTTTAATGTCTCTGTACTGCTCCATGAAATGGTTTTAATTCAGTTAAACAGTCCTTTATCATTGGATGTTTAAGTCGTTCGCATTTTTTTTTGCAGTAGCTCCCATCAGGAACATTCCCATACATACATTTTGTGCATAGCGAATTCCCATAGGACAAATTCCCAGAAACAGAATTATTATGGCAAATGATATGCACATTTTAAAAGCTTTAAATATCAGGGGGGCCTGGGTGGCTCAGTGGGTTAAAGCCTCTGCCTTCGGCTCAGGTCATGATCCCAGAGTCCTGGCATCGAGCCCCGAGTCGGGCTCTCTGCCCCGCAGGGAGCCTGCTTCCTCCCCCTCTCTCTCTGCTTGCCTCTCTGCCTACTTGTGATTTCTCTCTCTCTGTCAAATAAATAAAATCTTTAAAAAAAATAAATAAAAGCTTTAAATATCAACTGACAAATTGCCTTTCAGAAGGAGATGCCTTCTACAATGCCTTCTTCCAGCACCTGAACTAATGCTGGGCATTATCACTGAAGAAAAGTCCTTACAAATCGGATAGGTCCCAAATGGTCTCTCATTTCTGCTTCCACACATATGTTCTCGTCCAGGACAGACTCAGGTACCAAGCTATGGAGAACTTGGAATATAGAAATGATGGTACAGACCTGGGTGACAGTAGAGATGAAGAAATATGGGAAAGGCTATCTCAGAGAGAGAAACTTCCAGAGAAAGGGGAGACAAGTGTCACACATTTTGTGGCATCTAAATGGTTCCAGATTGCTTTAGGTTTTGAACATTTCCTTGAGAACCCTTGCTCTTCAGAAATCCCCGATCAGAAAGCAAGCTGCTGGCCCCTTCATGTCTTCTAGGCCCTCTATCCCTTCTTGAGTGAGCTTGCCCTTTAGGTCCTGCATGTGGGTGCTGACCCGTAGCTGGAGATGTAGCATCCCCATGAGTGGGAGCCTCGGGCTAATGAAGCCAAGGTGGTCTGCAACTCTCACAAAAGTCACCCAAAGGATTGTTCCCTGGCCTTGGACAGCTGTTTGTAAATGGAAGGTCGCTGGCCAGAAGGGGGACACTCCTGAGAACAGGTGGAATGGTGCAAATCTCTCACCATGCCTAGAAAAAGAATCAGAAGTGCCAGAGGACGGAAGTTCTAGAAAATGAGAAGAGTGGTCCAGTCCATGTCATACAAACGCGAGAGAAGGCACATACTGGAAGGTTATTTACTCACAAGAG
The DNA here is from genome assembly GCF_010015895.1 of Lontra canadensis. Taxonomy (NCBI): domain Eukaryota; kingdom Metazoa; phylum Chordata; class Mammalia; order Carnivora; family Mustelidae; genus Lontra; species Lontra canadensis. Next base: position 14,920 of record NW_022631028.1, read on the forward strand.
CAAGATTTTCATGTCCAGTTTGAGCTTCTCCCTGGCCAGTGAACTGTATGCTTTTCATTACCTTCGTGATTTCTGCTAAATCTTTCCTGCTAAATAAAAAAACAACTGAACCTTAATATGAGGGGTTTTCAATGGGAGCACAGAATATTTAACAAACCCATATACCCAACCCCAATAAAGTCAGTCCAAGACCAAACCGGATTCCTCTACATCCCCATCTACTCTGCCTTCCTATTCTTCTTCTTTTTTTTTTTTTTAAATTTCCAAATTGTTTGAAAAGATTTCATTTATTGGGACGCCTGGGTGGCTCAGCGGGTTAAGCCACTGCTTTCAGCTCAGGTCATGAACTCAGGGTCCTGGGATCGAGCCCCACATCGGGCTCTCTGCTCAGCAGGGAGCCTGCTTCTCCCTCTCTCTCTCTCTGCCTGCCTCTCTGCCTACTTGTGATCTCTCTCTCTCTCTCTATCAAATAAATAAGTAAAATCTTTAAAAAAAATTCGTTTATTTATTTGACAGAGATCACAAACAGGCAGAGAGGCAGGCAGAGAGAGGGGGAAGCAGGTTCCCCTCTGAGCAGAGAGCCCGATGCAGGGCTCAATCCCAGGACCCTAAAATCATAACCTGAGCAGAAGAAGGCAGAGGCTTTAACCCACTGAGCCACCCAGGCACTCCTGCCTTCCTTTTATTCTAAAGCAAGTCCCAGGCATAATATTTGGTCACCCAAAAGTAATTTAACTACCATCACCTAAAATATCAACAGTAATTCCCTAACATCATCAAATACCTGGTGTTCTGATTTCCAGTTTTCTTGTAAATGTCATAATTTTAAGTTTTTCTTTGTTTACATTTTTTGTGTTTTTTTCTTTTGTTTTTTTGTCCTGTAGTTTTCATAGTCTGAATTTTGCTGACAGCATCCCCGTGGTGTTGGCAATTTAAAAAACTCATTTCTTAAGATGCTGCCCTTCTTTCTGCCACTCCTTCTTGAACATTCTTTTGAGAGAACATTTTTGCTGTTGAAACCTCCTGGCCTGTGACCTCCTGGTAGGCAGGGGCCTCTCTTGTTCGGCTTTCGTCTCGGCCTCACAGCTACCAGTGGACAGCAGGTACCCTTGGTTTGTTGGATGAAACAAATGACTGGAAGAATTACGCTCTTTCCTTTATGTCTCTGCCATGTACACCCTTGAACTCACCTTGCAGCATTGCATTTTGTACTACATGTATTTCTTTCTTTATTTTTTTGGGAAGATTTTATTTATTTATTTGACAGAGAGTGAATGAGCACAAGTAGGGGGAGCAGCAGTCGGGGGGGGGGGGAAGCAGGCTCCCGACCGACTGGAGAGCCCGATATGGGGCTCGATCCCAGGACCCTGAGATCATGACCTAAGCCAAAAGCAGAGGTTAATGCACTGAACCACCTAGGCACTCCTATATGTATTTCTTTTCCACATCATAGTGTTTAAGGACAAGATCAGCCTCATGTTGGTCTACAAAGACAGACGTTCTCCTCACTGTCCTGTAATGAGGCTCAGCTCAGATCAAGATTCTACGTTCCTCACTAGTTCAGAGGCAGACTGACTTTTCATCCTTTGTGGTTCTGAAATGTATGGTGGTGCTTTTAGTCTCCTTACTCATGTTTTTAAAAATGTTTAGTTTTTAACGAAAGGAAGCCTTCCCAGACTTTTCCTTGGGTATTGGGAAGATATTTATTTTAATTCCAGAATAAAGATTTCCTTTAGATCTCATTCTCTCTCCCACCCACACCTCCATAGTTTCCTTGGGGGTAGGAGTGGAGGTGGTACAAATTTATGTACGGGAGAAACTTAACATTCTATAAATAAGAGCTTGCTTGGGGAATGAAAGAAGAGCCCTAGCAAGTAAATCTCTATCCCTCTTGTTAAATTAAATTGGAGCATCTGCTTATTTCACATAGTTCAGCATGGGAAGTATTATCTTTTCACATGTTTGCAGGTTAGATCAAGTTTTCACCTAGAGAACCTAAAGGAGTAAATAAATTAATATTGATCACCTAGGAGGTTATTAGTAGAACCGAATTTAATGTTTACTGACTTGCTGACTTTTTGGACACAATAGTAACAGTTGTGACCACTTACTGAGTTGCAACAACATAATATAGTACACTATCTACAATATAGTGGAAATCAAGTCTCCCTTTGGCCAAATCTAGTCTTTTTCCCCAGAGGGCAACTATGGTTCCTGATATCTGACTAATGCCAGGTGCTGTGAGCCTAGCAGTTATTAGCAATTGTTATCATTTTATCACCAGTCTGAGCCTGTAAAGGAAGGCTACTGGTTATCCCCATCTTGTAAAGTAAACCAGGCTTGGTGGGTATCAGTGATTAGTCTAAGGCTCCGTGTTTAGTTGAGTGGCAGAACCAAAACCCCTGGCTAGCCAGAGTGGGACCCCAGACTTCTTGCCCTTAGCCATGATCTCACTTTATGTAGAAGCACAAAAATATGACATATTAATCTTCTCAAGCAGTAAACTGTAGACTATCATTTGCTGAATTGTTTGGGCCAGTTTGGTGGTTTGACTTTCTTTCAAGAAATTAAAATTATATCGCTTACATGGTTTGTATGAAAAAGGATAGGATAGTGTTAACATTTTATAGGTAAGAGAATTAAGAAGAGAGACAATGGGGGGTGTCTGGCTGGCTCAATTAGTAGAACGTGTGACTCTTGATCTCAGAGTGCTGAATTTGAGTCCCACCCTGGAGGTAGAGTTTACTGAAAAAAATAAATAAGTAAAACCTTAGTCTCTGTAACCAATTTAAAAGAAAAAAGAAGAGGGGCACCTGGGTGGCTCAGTAGGTTAAGCCTCTGCCTTCGGCTCAGGGCTCAGGTCATGATCTCAGGGTTCTGGGATCGAGCCCCGCATCAGGCTCTCTGCTCAGCAGGGAGCCTGCTTCCTCCTCTCTCTCTGCCTACTTGTGATCTCTGTCAAATAAATAAATAAGATCTTTAAAAAATAATAATAAAATTTAAAAAATAGAAAGTATGATATAGTGATATATGTGCTTTTTTTTCTTAATGCATTAAATAAGATCAGTGGCAGGTATAATACCTAAGGTAATTTAGAAGTACGGATGAGTATAAGTGATATCTTGAGATATCATAAGTAGAACGTGATATGAAAATTTCTAAGATTTCTGTTGGTGAAAAATTCATGGATACTGCAGAGGCTACTGTGGTTTACTGCATCCTTTTTTTTCCCTGCCCTGTTCAAGTTCACAGACCTTATGAGTTCTAGATGAATACTCCAGGTTAAGATTCTCTCCCTGGCAAGAGGACCTGAGCAGAAGAAAGAGGGTACTGGTTAACCTTTTATCCTGTGCCTGCTACTAGCAGCTTTTTCTTGTCCAGATGTGCTCTATGGGAACACTTTAAAAAGTAAATTTATTTAAAAAAATTCCTTTAAAGTATTTTAGGGGTGCCTGGGTGGCTTAGTCAGTTAACTGTCCAACTCTTGATTTTTGCTCTGGTCACAGTCTCAAGATTGTGAGATCAAGCCCCGCATCAGGCTCTGCACTGAGTGTGGAGCCTACTTAAGATTCTCCCTCTCCTCCTGCTCCGTAAAATAAATAAATAAAAATTTAAAATAACATATTTTTAATTTGAGGGGCACCTGGCTGGCTCAGTGAGGAGAGCATGTGACTCTTGATCTCAGGGTCGTGCATTTGAACCCCATGATGGGGACAGAGATTACTTTAAAAAAATAAAGTAAATAAATACACATGGTTAAAATAATCAAACCAAATAAAACACTGTGTGCTGAAAAATGTCTCCTTTCTGTCCGAAGTCGGCTGTCCCCTTCCCCAGTGGTAACCACTCTTCCCAGCTTCTTCTGAAGCCCTCCTGTTTCCACCAGTGGTCACCAACAGCAAAAACCGATGTCAGAAGAGGAGTTGATGAATTGCTCAGAGAGGGCTGGGGAAAACGGGCTCGGTGAGGAACCAAGGGACACGTGAAGTGAGGCACAGTCAGAAGAATCACAGGGACAGCCCTGTGTGGGCTGCACTTGCTTCTGGATCCAGGGTCCCATTATCAGGCACCCGGAACTATCCTGCAGCCAGACTGGGAGTCTTCTGATGCTGATGTGCTTTTGGGTCCTCCTTAATCGTCAAAGTTCTGAGCTAAAGCATCATTAACTACATATCAGCAGCCATGGGCATGCAAAGGGAACGTTCTATCCCCTCCAACTTCTATGGATTTTTGGATTTGGAGTCTGGGAGGCCAAAATGACAATGTCCATTTACTCTCTTGAAACTATGTGTGTTTATAAATACACATACACACATATGGATAAATCTGCTTATTACCTTTTAAGTCTTTTATTTTTATTTTTTAAAAAGATTTAATCTATTTGAGAGAGAGAGCGTGGTGAGGAGGGACAGAAGAAGAGGGGGAGAAAGAATATAAGCAGATTCTGTGCTGAGCATGGAGCCTGAGGGAGGGCTCAATCTCATGACCCTAAGTTCATGACCTGAGGTGAAAGCAGGAATTGGATGCTTAACGATTGCACCAAGTGTCCTGATTTTTTAGTTCTTTTAAGTGCTGGTCTGCCCATGGATTTTTTTTTTTTTTTTGAAAGACCAAACTAGGGGTGCCTGGGTGGCTCAGTGGGTTAAAGCCTCTGCCTTTGGCTCAGGTCATGATCCCAGGGTCCTGGGATCGAGTCCCGCATCGGGCTCTCTGCTCAGCGGGGAGCCTGCTTCCTCCTCTCTCTCTGCCTGCCTCTCTGCCTACTTGCGATCTCTGTCTGTCAAATAAATAAATAAAATCTTTAAAAAAAAAAAAGCCTCTGCCTTCAGCTCAGGTCATGATCCCAGGGTCTTGGGATTGAGCCCCGCATCGAGCTCTCTGCTCAGCAAGGAACCTGCTTCCCCTTCTCTCTGTCTCTGCCTGCCTCTCTGCCTACTTGTGATCTCTGTCTGTCAAATAAATAAATAAAATCTTAAAAAAAAAAAAAAAGAAAGACCAAACTACATATACCCATACTGTTTTCTACCCATAAATATAGAGAACAAACCTACGGATGCCAGAGGGGAGGGATGGGGAATGGGCAACCAGAGGGCAGGGGAGCGGGAGATACCGGCATCAGGTTTTGGAGTGCAGAAGTCACGGGGATAAAAGGTACAGCCTAGAGAATACAGCCAGTGGTTGTGCAATAACATCTTACAGGGACAGATGGCAGCTACACTGTGGCAAGCACAGCATAAGGTAGAGAGAAGTCCAATCAGTATGTTGTACACCTAAAACTAATGTAACATTGTGTGTCAACTCTACGCAAGGAAAACAAAAGTAAACAAACCTCTGCAACAATAGTGACTATTATATGAAAAACAAACAAAGCCTACTTTATTCTTTTTCCTGGTTCCATTGTATTCCATCATAGTGAAGGCAAGAATTTATTTCTCTGCTGACGAGAGGCTTCCAAGTCTAGCCTGGTGAGGCTGTGTTCCTGGCATGAGAAATGTGGTTTCTGTCTCGTTGTCCTCAGGCCAACACTGACTACAGTCTCTGGCCTGGGGTGCAGAAGGCTGATTCTGTAGCAGACTATGTTGGTGTCCTGCCCACTCCCGCTAGTCTTTAGCACTTCCTCCCAACCAGGCCTGATTTCCCACTGCCTTTCTTGCATTTGTTTGCCGGAGGGCTTTCTGGAATAACCAGGGTCGTCTTTGTCCGCCTGCCCTGCCTGTCTGAAGGGCTGGAGAAAAACCTTCCCTTCCTCATCTCCCAGCTGCCCTGGGCCAAGGGCAAGAAGGACCAGGGCTGTCAGCCCTCAGCCGGCTCTCACACACCTCAGGGGGGTAACTCTCACTCATCTGTTCGGCGGGGGCTCCTGGACTTCTCTAGGCTGATCAAACTCCAGCTCCCCTCAGTGGCTGACACCTCCCAGTCTCCCATCCCCATCCCGGCGAGTAGCATTTCCTGGGATCACCTCGCAATAAACCATTGCACTTGAATCCTTATCTCAGGGTCTGTTTCTAGGGAAACCCAAATGAAAGCAGTGGTGATGGAGAAGGGGAGACAGGGAGAGAAATTCATTGGCTCATTAATTAATTCCTTCAATCATTATTTACTGAGGTCCACACTCAGAGGGAAGTGGAGAATGCAAATGTAGACAGGAGGGACAAATTCTTCCTTTCCAAGACACAGAAGCAAATGCTAAGACAAGTGGGCAGTAAGCATACCTTGTTCGAGGCACTGCTGTCCAATCCCCAGCTGGTCAGGAGGGGTTCCGTTGGGAGGAGCGCGCAAGGAACAGGGAGGTACGGAACCCAGCATCTCGAAGGCACTGACCTGGCATACCTGTCATCTGTTGAGAGCCTGAAACATGCGGCAAGCTCTTAAGAGCTGAAGAAATGAACAGTAAAATCTTAGCTAACATTTATTTTATTTTTTAAAAAGATTTTATTTATTTATTTGACAGAGATCTCAAGTAGGCAGAGAGGCAGGCAGAGAGGCAGGCAGAGAGAGAGGGGGAAGCAGGCTTCCTGCCCAGCAGAGAGCCCGATGAGGGGCTCCATCCCAGGACCCTGGGATCATGACCTGAGCCTAAGGCAGAGGCTTAAACCACTGAGCCACCCAGGTGCCCCTTAGCTAACATTTATTGAGCACTTAGCATGTATGCTGGCCTTTTAGTACTTTGCATGTATTAACACATTGAATCTTGATGCTAACCCAGTGAGATTAAAACCATAGGTAATGCTTAGGGGATTCTTCTGGTTATTTCTATTCTACAGATGAGAAAATTGAAGCCCAGGCAATTAAGTAATTTGCTCAAGGTCACATGGCTTAGTGATTACCACCAAGTGTCTGAAATCTGGACCATATTCAGCCTGACTCTAGAACCTCTCTCTCTTTTTTTTCCTTGCCTATATTTTATTATTTCCTTGCTCTTGAGGTTATTTACATCTATGGCATCAAATCAGTCTGCGGCACCTCTTTTGGAAAGCTCAAGGGGCCACTGGTCATCCTCCCTGACCACAGGCATTTGTTACACAGAGTCCATGCCTGTCTGCTCCTGGGGGGACTTTCACTTTCACACTGAATGCTCCGCCAACAAACGGCTTCCCACTGATGGGGGAAAGGGGTCTCCTCAGAGAGCACAGTGAAGGGGGACACCGGGTGGGGTCTGCCTTCTCCAGGTGTGAGGGAAGTGGGGGTGCCCAAGTCTCCCTCAGAGCCTTGGCCAGCCTCAGCCACCCTAGCTGGAAACCTTCCGTATGGAAGGGACCAGAACCCTGTGCTCTTGACTCCACCTCCTATTCTGTCTGGTTTCTTCTGTGGCCCCAGCTTTCACCTTTAACATTTAACTAGGGGGTGCTGAGGTCACATCCTCTGTCCCAACCGAATCTTTGTCCCTCCCCATCTCAGGATTACCTTTCTTTTATGTTTTGGGGAGAAGTGGACACTTCTTACATATCCACTCCTGCCTGAGTCAGTCCCTGGTTCTGCCCCTGCCCTCAGTTCACCGTGTGGACGTCTCTTCTCTGGGACAGGTACTCCCTATTCCTTGCATTCTCCACAGGATTATTACCCCAATACTGTGTGCCTAGCAGCCTCACTGCAGGGGTAGATGGTGGTGACAGAGAGTAGGTTCAATGTGAGTTTGTTTACTTACAGTGGAAGAATGAAATCCAATTTCAGGAGATTTTTTTTTTTAAGATTTTATTTATTTATTTGACAGAGAGAGATCACAAGTAGACAGAGAGGCAGGCAGAGAGAGAGGGGGAAGCAGGCTCCCTGCTGAGCAGAGAGCCCAATGCGAGACTGGATCCCAGGACCCTGAGATCATGACCTGAGCCGAAGGCAGCGGCTTAACCCACTGAGCCACCCAGGCGCCCTCAGGAGATGTTAAAAGTGAAAAAAACTTCGTCTGAGACTCCTCAGAGAGTCTTATATCATATTCAAATAGAATATGATAACAGAATGGCAGACCGAGAGGGGAATAAGAAATGGATCAGAGATGGTTTTACCTGCTGTCATTGCAGAAGGAAACCCATTCCCTTGATTTGGAAAAACACTCATCTACGTTAATCTGCCCAGAATCATTTTATCCTAACTGTTCTCTGAGTTTTGGAGACAAAGAGTTCTCTCCATCCTGCCAAAAATCATGTCACGGGAGTTCAGCATAGAGATTGGCGTTTCATTAAAGAGACTTCGGCAAAGCTCAACTTTCCAAATACATTGTGACGTTAATTCGCTCCATAGGCTCTGGAATTTGGGGTAAAAAATCTTTACATTTGACTCTTTTGCAGGGTACTTTGTGCTCAGAACGAAAGTAATAGCACCGAGGAATGCCGTGGAGGAAACTGTTGTGTTCACGGGTCTGCGCTGGGAGGGGGGTCAGGGATGGGGTACAGTTCAGCCGTCCTGTTTATTATCATAATGTAGTGAGAGGAGAATTTGAAACCTCATCCCATCTTCCATGTAAGCTGTAGCTGTCTTTGCATCAAATACCACCCCTACTTACCTTCTCATGTTGCCTCTGATTTCCTTGTAAGTACATCCCCACATTTCCAGCACTTTCTCTGAAATCCGTACTCTCTTCTATTACGTTTCCTACTTGATATTTCAGCAAAGCCTTGTTTATTATTTGCAATTGTATTCACCACTCAGGAAACAAGCCAGCTCGTCTCTGATGGACAGAGGGACATGTGCCAACTTAACCATCTTTATAATTGCTTTGTGCCATTGCACCAGCGATTCTTAGGAAAGAAAACATTTCTCTGCGTACTTTTGGCTTATTGTTTTCTTTGCATTCTAGTTATTTTGTGGTTGTTGTAGTAACTGTGATGACTTTATCCCTCTGTTTGCCGGTGGCTGGGATGAATTTGTTGTGCAGTGTTTTTCTCTGACCCGAGCTGTGCCGTCCTCGGGAGAGAGGGCTGGCTGGCAGATTGTACCATACCATCCCAGCCCTTTCCTTGTGTTTTGCTTACTTACAACAAATGCAGATTTACAACTTTAGATGAAATGCATGGTTTCAGAAGGAGGAAAACAGACGATAATTTCCGTATTTAGATGAAGAAACAAAACAACCTTGAATAAAAGATGAATCCTAATTTTTAAAAAAATTTGTTTATCAAGAATTGCCCAATCGTGCATAATTTGATTTATTTCAGATTGGTTAATCATGTACTGATAAAAACTGGCCACAAGGAACATGCTTGTTTTGGATTTTAAAATTTAAATAAAATGAATATATTAACATTTGTGCAGAAACAATAATGATAACCATCCTCGTTGGTTGATTTCCTGGAATTCCTACGGAAGCTCAAATTCGTGACACCAGGACTTCATGCCCATGCTGGAAGCTCAGGTCACATGAGTGGGGAGGTAGATGGCTTTCCTAAAGCCACTGAGATTCTTTGTCTTATTCATTCTTCCTTTATAGACAGAGTATGTTGCAGTCCAATAAGTTCATGCTTTCTTGGTCAGGGTCATTCTCAGGTGTGCCCTCTAATGCCCACCCATTCAATTCAGCCAACATTTACTGAATGCCTACTGTATCCCAGGCACCAGACCAGCACACACAAATGGATACAGTCCCTGACTTCAAGAAGTTGGCAGTCTAGCAGAGAGACAGACACATCAACAGATCATTATAATATAGTTCAGTTCGATGGGGATTCGATGTGGGGTGTTTCAGAAATTCTTGTCACTTTTTTTCAAACACTCTCTTGGGTCACTTCCACAGATGGCTCATTTCTTCCATTATGTCTTGTCCATCCTCATTTTACCCTGGATTTTCGTTCTGTCGAAGTTTGCTCTCGATTCTCCTTTGACCAGACAACCTCTTTAAAGATAGCGCAACCATTAAAAGTAATACAGAAAATCTCGACGTGCAGAGATAAAAATGATCCTACACTGATAAATGAAAAATGTGATTTGCCTTAGTATGCTCAGGATGAATCCCACTTGTGAAAATATATTTAAAAAATATATAAATATATAAAATATATAAATATATCCAATTGGATATTGGATATGATTTGAACATATTTGGAAGAATATATGCCCATCTGTTAGCAATGGCTACTTTGAGGAAATGGGTTGGGGAAGGAAGAGGCTTCAACTTTTTGTTTCATAGAATTCTACTTTATTTGATTTTTTTTAACTTAAAAAACTTCTTTAAATATTTTGAAAAAAATAAAAATACTTCTTCACTCTCTGTTATTTAGCCCAACAAACCCAAGCTAAACTAAAGTACATGTCCTTTTTTGAAACCTTAATCCACTCTTCCCATCTTAATCCCTCTCCAGGAAGCCGGGCTCCTCTAACACTCTGAGCGTATCCATTAATATCTCACATCAACATGTATTTGTTGAGGGTTTACTATGTGCACTGAGAATTTATCAGAGAAGAAAAGAGCTTCGGCCAAGAGGCACGTTCCCCTTGCCTCCCTCTGCTTTGGTCCATGTCCTTTCCTGTCCTCCCTTTCTTCTCCCTCCTCTGCATCTATATGCAGTCTATATGAAGCTTTCGAAGATTTGTATCACCTAGACTAAAGGTTCTAAGAGAATAATCACCAGATCATCTACAGTTTTGTATGTTCAGTCTATTTATTCATCATATATTTAGTGAATACTGTAAGGACAGAGTAGGGAAGCTGGCACAGACCACAGCCTCCTGAAGTGGACAGAAGGTGCATGAAACAGGTACTGATGGAAAGAACCCCTCATGAGGAGTGTGGTGAATCCTATGAAAGGGCAGTAGAGGGTGTTAGGAGAATATATACCAGGGACATGGATGCTGAACCAAGGGTGGGGTTAGGAAGGGCTTCTCCAGGAAGCCACATTTAACTGGGGTTTGAAGGATGAGACGAGGTGCTTGGAGGGGGGCCCCCAAGAGGGCAGAACCGTGGTGCACAAGAGGAAGTGAAAGTTGGCAGGGATAGCTGAAACTCAGGGAGCCAGAGGAGCAGACTGAACGGAGGAGGCTAGAGGGGTAGGTCAGAGTCAGATCGTGTGTGGTCATGTATGCCACCTTCGTGAATCTGGGGGCTTCTTTCTGTGATCAAGGGAAGCCATCGGATGCTTTTAATTAGTGGAAGGACAAAACTGCACTTGCCTTTTAGAAAAGTCCCCCGACTGATGAAGGGGGATGCATAGAGAGAGCCTGGGTGTTTCTATCAACGCCTGGCCAGTATGTACTCAACGATTTGTGGGCTGATAATACAGAGAGTGCTTTTCCATCAGATTCACATTTCTCTCTACATTTCCATGTCTCACCATCCATCTGGCACTTTTTCCTATGGCCTCTTCCCTACCAGTCCTTCAAAGAACTCTGGAATTTTCCTCTTCAAAAAAAAAAAGGAAAAAAGGCTTAAACGGGCACTTCCCAAGAAAGGCTAACCAAACTGCCAGTATACATGTTTAGAGGCAATCAACTCTATTTTTATAATCAGTGAACTATAGTTATAACCCACAACACCATTTACCAGAATGATGCAAACTAAAAAAATTGACAATACCTGGTGCATTAAGGGACTCTGATACTCTGCTGGTAAGAGCTGTATGTGGTTCACCCTCTGGGCAAAACTGGCAGTATTTCCGAAACAATGAACATACATTTACCCTAGGACACAGAAACTGCACTGAAAGAGAGGCACAAAAAAATTCATGGCAGCATTACTCACAATAGCCCTAAACTAAATACAGTGTGTGAACATGGATAAATCGTGACATGTTCATCCTATAGAGCACTGGAAAGAAATGAACTATAGTTCCACAAACAACATAATGTAGAGCAAAAAGAAACCAGACTTGAAAGAATACATACTGTGATTCTAATTACGTAAGAGTTTAAATTCAGGATGGTGGTTAACCTTTGTTGAGTGAGGGAGGGGGTAGAGACTGGGAAGGGCCAGGGGGCATGGGTATGTCCAGAGGTGTTCCTTGTGTTCTATTTCTTGACCTGGCAGTCGTTCCAAGAGTGTGTTCACATCTGTTCAGGCCCAGTCACTGACCTGCCCACTTAGGATTTGTGCACTCTTCTGTATGTATATTTCATTTCACAAAAATTAATTAATTAATTAATAAAACGAGAAAACTTAAGATTCTGTCTGAAAGAAGTGGAAAAAAAAAAAAAAGCTCAAGATACCACAATAGTCTCCTTCTTGGCTTTAAGTTTGTTGCAAGGATAACTTGAGACTTAAAAACTTGGTGAGATCCTTCTCTCTGATCTTGTCTGCTATCATTGCTTTCTGCCCAGCCCTTCCTCCAGGGATGCCAGCTGTGGGATGCTGTTCACCAGGGCCCTCAGTGCTGGGCTGTGCTGATTTCTCCTTTTGAAGGATTCTTGCCACTCCCTGCCTGCCCCCCACCCCCGCCCCAGGTTTGGAAGGCACAGTATTTTCAGACTTGCTTCTCTTCATGTCTTTTGGATCATGCCCTAGGGTTAGTTCTCTAACTCACTTACTTAGCTCTCCTCAAGGGCTCCTGGGCATTTTCTTCCTCCTTCCAACTATACCATACACTGGGCAGACACTCTTTTAGTTGCACATTTTTGAATTGTTCACAATTGTGGAAAAAACTATTAGCTTTGCAACTAAAAAATGCAATACAAGTATAGTTTAAAAATTCTGGCTCTGGGGGTGCCTGGGTGGCTCCGTGGGTTAAAGCCTCTGCCTTCGGCTCGGGTCATGTTCCCAGGGTCCTGGGATCAAGCCCCACATGGGACTCTTTGCTCAGCAGGGAGCCTGCTTCCTCCTCTCTCTCTCTCTCTGCCTGCCTCTCTGCCTACTTGTGATCTCTGTCAAATGAATAAATAAAATCTTAAAAAAAAAAATTCTGGCTCTGACACACTGACTTATCTTGATGCCATTGGGCAAAGATTTTTCACACCTGAATGATATATCCCCACCATTTATGTATCACCAATTCTATGCTAGTGTCTCTGGATTAATGTTTCTGCATGGAGTTGTGTAACCACAGAGCAAGTAACCTTAACCTTCCTGACCTCAGTTTGTTTGTTTGCTTATAATGAGGATTATAACAGTTCTCTTCCCTTGTGGTGGTTGTGAGATTTGAATGAGGTATTACATACAGAATGCCTGGTACAGAATAGTTGCTCAATAAATGGGAGTTAACCTTGTCATCCTACTAAGGGCAGGAAGTACTGTTGATTTGTACCTGCAGACCTCAAGGATTAAGGAGAGTAGGATGTACTCTTCAGAGGGGTTGACTGGTAGAAAACAACTGGTCTACCTGGTCCTACTGATGAATTTGTCATGTCTGTAAAACCTCGGTCAGCCCCAAGGAAAGGTCAGCTTGGTTTAGTGACAGATGCAAGTAAAACAGGTAAGTTTGCAAAAACATTTGAGTTGTTTCACATGGGGGTGATTATTTTGCTGACAAGAAATGGGGAGCAAGAAGAGTGCTCCATATCTTAGAGAATCTTGAAAGATGCTTTAACAAATATATAAGAATCATATATAATTGGCACACGCTTTGTTTGAATGCAAACACTGCTGTTAAGTAGTGCTTAAAAACAGTTTGTTGGCCTTCTTTTCGTACAGGAGAACATTTCTCTCATTTACACTACTCTCTAGCTTAGCAGACCCTTATTTATCCTATAATGCAAGTGTAATCTGCCCAACATGTCCAAATGCCCACTGTTCTGAATCAATGAAGTCTGAATTAGTGGGACTTCTGGCTGCCTCTTGTGGAGACAAACATTTGAAAACCACCCCTCCACCAGTTTCAAGGACACGACCTCTTCCCTGCTCTTGCTCTCCTCTACCCACTTTGTGTGTGTTTCAGTTCTGGCTTTCAAAAGAGACAGAGTAAGAAAGACTCAGAAGTGTATTCTTAGGACATTTGAGTAGTTATTTATTGAGAAGCCACAGTTTTCCACACCTTCATAACTGTAGGCTTTATATAAGGCAAAAGCAAGATGGATCCACTACCTTACACAGAAAGAAATAGCTCTGCAGAGGACCCCGGGGTCATGCAGTTACAGATCAAAATGCAATGTACATGACAGATATAAAAAACAGTGTGGAACAAAGTAATTTAAATTATGGTTACAATCAACTCAAGGAAATACCCATATCTTATTATAAACACATTTATAGTCTAGGGTTGTAATTTAAATATTCAGGTTTTTTACATACATGGTTATTGAAACATAAAAGCAAAACGTCACGTTTATTAGGATCAACTTTGACAGAAGACGGTTGTTCTGAACTGTGCTTGGTGTTAACTCATGATAGGATCGCGCTTGCCGTGGCAAATGAGAGCATCAATCCATTGGTGTGTAGCCGTCCTTCTCTGGCTAACTATACGGATCAATGAGAGGATGAGTTAACAAGGAAACCAGGGGTTCATGTTTTCATTTCAGGCGAACACAAAGAACCAAAAGTTGGTTGCCGGAGACTTGCCTTTTGTTTTCCAAAAAACAAAGCAGATCTAGGTGTCTTGATTAAATTAATCCATTGTACTCATTCAAATAATTCTCATCCACGTAATGTGAAACAAGGAAGTACAATACTTGGTACACTCGCCCTCACATCCATTTACCGTCAATGCATACACAGTACATTAATGAAGCATCATTTAACTTTGCTGAGAACAGGAACACACCTAGCAGTTGGACTATGTATTTTCCATGAACAATATTTAAAGAATGGTGCTCCATATTGCTTGTAAACATATAGACATGGGATCAGGAAATCAGTGGGGTCGAAGGTCATTTGCTAATCTTGGTACGACATAGCTAAAATGGCAATTGTATTGGTAAACATCTCATGGGCATGGTAGTTGACAGAAAATTCCCTAATGGGGTTAACTAACAGACTAAGGACATGCATTGATTACAGGACTCTGTCCTAAAGGACTCCAGGCCCTAGCATTCTAGTCGTCTTCCTCGTCTTCTTCATCGCTGTCCTTCATGCTGATCCCCTGCAGGCCCCCACCCTCGCTCACTGATGCTGTGGCTTCCTCCACAGTGAGCCGGTTCCGGATGGTTTCGTACGTCTTGCTGTTTAAGGTTGAGTCCAGGACCCCTTGCAATCGGAAATCTCTATAGGTTTTCTAAGGAGGGAAAAGATCAGTGATAAGAGAGGTCTCATCTCCATGAAGAGAGGGAAAGGACACAAAGCACTTGTGGGTGTGAGAACACTGACCTTCGGCTAAGTGTCTCACTTTATGCATTGTCAAATGAAAAGCCACCATGCTCAGATTTCACTCATACTGAACACTGAGATTCACCGAATGACAGAATATGAGAAATTGTAGCAGGATAAACTGTATTAGCTGAGACAAAGCAAAGAACATAAGCTTGTGTTTATTCAATTCCATAAAGGGAAATGTTCATGATTGTTTTGATTCTCTCTCTTTCTTTCTTTCTTTCTTTTTTTTTTTTTTGGTCTGGTTCTTTCTCTTAGGTTAGTGTATTATAAGATGATAGACTGTGTAAAGGGCCATAACACATAAAAATGGATCAACTGATGACAGTATTTTGCGATTTCCTTTGCAGTCTGGTCTTTAATATTTTTGAGGCTCATAACTGCATATCCCTCTGTCTCATTCATGAGATAGACATATGTATGTTGGTATATGAAACCTAGTATGGGCAGCAACAACTACGGGGAAGATGGAGCTCTAATGCTTCATCAATATGTCACAGACATGTGATTCATTTCTTATCTCTCCGGGAAAGAAATGGATCTATTCCGTTCACAACTTCATGGTCTAAGGGAAGAAATTTGGCTCATTTTCAAGAACAATGGCTTGGTATTACTGTACCACAAATTCTTTCTTTGTTCCTTCAGGCGATTTCTCTCGGATTTCCTGAGTTATCCCAGGGACTGGTTTTTTTTGTTGTTGGTGGTGGTGGTGGTTTTTTTTTTTTTTTTTCCTAGAAATTGCTTAGCGTTAATTGAACATGACCAGAAGCATCTGGCTGTTGTCTACTTCTTAACATTTTTTTGGAAAAAGGTCTCTCTCTAACAACTTTTCTCATCACACTGCATATCATTTCAGCTACTGATTCTGCTGTGTGTTTTTTATATTGATACGGGACACTTGCTAAAGGGGCATGGGAAGGAATGTTAACATACTTCAGTGCATTCCCATTGTGACTTCTGTTTCTTGTCGTCCATCTAATGCAACCACAGTATCAACAATCACAATGTCAACCCCTCTTGAAGGTCCCATGTCATAATGACTGCAGAGTTAACTAGTGAATACAGTTCAGCTCAGTGAAGTCCAATAATATCAAATTATGGATATGATGATCACGTGTCCCCTTTACACCTGTTGTCTCAGCATGATTAATCACGGCACCTTCTTTCCTTTGTAAAAGCAATCTGATTTTGGCACTAAGTTAACAGGTCCTCTTAATTATGGATGAAACTGCAAGGCTCTCCTAGGTAGTAGCTAGATAGCTACCTGACTTGTCTTCACCTTGATGGGAAAGGGTAGGAGGCCGAGTAAATTCTGGGCATGGTACAGACCAGATATCCAGAAGATTAACTTGATTTTTTTGTACTTTTCAATCAGTTGTTCTGTTTCCACTTAAGATACTATAACTGGTGCCAGAGTGTGATGGGAAAAAGAAAGGTAGAATTCACTTGAGGATTCTCCTCTTTATTCAAATTCCAGAGCAGTAGTCCCCAACTCAACTCTAACTGCCTGCAGACAGGGACCATATCTAGTCATTTTAAAATTGTCCATCTTGAAATATACGGTGAGGGGCTCAACTAATATTTATCCAGTGAATAAATGCTTGCTGAAGGACGGAAGGAAGGGAGGGAGGGAAAGAATGGAGGCATGAGGAGAATGGATGTGGAGGCAGGAAAGCAAACCAACTGTCTTTGGAAGTTTGCCTCGGGGAAGGAGACCTCTGGCTAATGGGCTTGGTGAAGAGTGGCACGCTCTGCTTCACGCCCGTGTGTTGTGACACTAGTTAGGCTGAGCCCATCCTGGCAAAAGTGAAGGGAGCTCTTTTGCCAGTGACATTTCTGTCCCTTCTCTGTGGTTCATGTCTGTGGTTTTTTTTGGCAGAAGGCTAAGAATAAACCTCTCTCAGACTTACATTTTTTCCTTAATGAAATATTGCTAGTTCCAATATTCCCAACATAGATCTAGAAATAGCAGTAATGGGAAGATATATATTTTAAAATCTTAAAATTAACGTCTTCTTTTCATGTCTACCCAGTAAGTGTCAAACAAACAAATCCCGCCCCCCCTCAAAAGAAGAGTGTTTATTCCCCGGAAATGGAATTGAAGTGCTCAGGCAATGGCTGGTGAGCTTGCTTTAAGGAACTGAAATTTTAAAAATATGAAAATTAGGCTGGGTCTATGGTCCGAGTGCATACATTTCTTTTTTAACATCTGCAATACATGGCTGTCTGTAACCTTCCCTGCGCAGACGCTTTGTGAGATCAAATGCAGATGATAATAATTCTCTTTAATTACACTCAACAGAACAGTAATTGGTTTTAAGTCAGCACTGGGGTAGAGGAGCACCTTCAATGAAATGGTGCTAATCCTAAAGAGACTAAGAAATGGGGTGGGGGCGGGGGGCGGGGGGATGGAAGGGGTAGGGGGTAGAGACAGGGTGCGGCGGGGGGGACTTCTGGCAAACCGTTAAGACATAGAAATTCAGCTACGTTTTGTTGTTAAAATGTTTTTAAAGACACTTTCTACTTTGAAGGAGATTTTTGCATCACGAATGTTTTAAAACCCTCTATGGTAAAGCATCAAATGGAAACTGAAATGATCAAAAACGTATTTACCCCCTTCTGTGATCTTATTATTTCATGTAAACCACTGAGATTTCACGCTGAAATAATTATCATTAGTCCAAGGCACACACACAAGAACAGGGAAAAAAGCTACTTTCAGGGTATGTTATCTCACCTTTGTGATCCTTTCCATTTGATTGTATACACGCATTGTAAGAGAAACTACTTCAATTAACAATGAGAACAATATTGATTTGCATCCTGATAATGATCACAGGACATATTTAGAAATAGCTGGAGGTAAATATTTCTATTACATTAATTGTGGCAAAATTTTATTTAATTAAACCATAAATGAAATTGGTAATTATGTGATTAGCATAAGGGTACCCAAACCAGCTTTTGAAAGCCTAATGCACAGGGCACGAAGGCCCCTGCAGTATTTTTGCATGATAGATACGTAAAGTATTTTTCCGGCCTGGATAAAATATCAAATTCCTTTTTGTTAATTCTTCCTTTGATGTCTGAGTAATGAATTAACCACGCATCCCGAAGTGATTTCATAGGTTTTTCTTGCACGGGATGCTGCTTTAGAAATCATCTTGTTTTATATGTAAGCCAATATCTTTTGTGTTAAGGAAGTTCTGCAGCTGGACAATGAAATGTATTTCAGTGAGTTGTTTGCAAAGAAGAATAATTATTTTTTCTTTTACCTTTACCATCCTAATTAGTGTTTTCAACTGATAAATGTGAAGCTGTAAGTCCATCCGGTCCGTCAACCAGGTGCAGATCACGTTCATGGAGCTGTTGTACCATTGCTGAAAAAAGAGACAAAAGTTCTCCAGCCAACACATCACGAAGCGTTTGCAGAGGAGAGAGGAAGCAAGACCATGTTTGAGCACCTGTTCTGTTCCAAGGAGAGACTAAATGGTTAAAGGGAATTTGAGAGCAGAATTAAATTGTGAACATTAGTTGACACAAAAATGCCATGGTACCCGATCAGCCTAAAAAGAGATGGGTTTGGACTTTGAATGTAAGACAGAACTATTCCACGATCAACATCTCTTACACAATCAATACATCTAGACCACTTTGGCTCTTCTGATTCTCCTTTGTGTTGGTTAGTTTTACTCTGTTGAGAGTCAAGTCACTGCTTATTTCCTAATGCCACTGTTTTAGATGCCCAGGGGGATGGGGCTTTCTCCGCGGGACAAACTGATGTTACCTGCTACTTACCTTATGAAAAATCCAGACCCTGTCTGCAGAGGACAATGCTGGGAATTGGGCTGAGAGCCCTATGAATTGAGGGTGAAGCGTACCTTCCTTTACCCTCCTGGGGGCACTGGGATAGAGACAAGGAAGAAGGTTTTTCTTTAAGGGCCAAATCATACTCTGGGGCAGCTTCTGTGCCCTTACGTCGGCTGTGCAATCTGTTTTAATCTTAACACCAAAAAATTATGGAAGATGGAAGAAAAAAACCATCTACAAATGAGCTCATTTCAAGCTGTTGAAATCATACTTCCCCTTAAGGGGGTTAAATTTTGCTTCTTGTCTGTGAAAAATGCTTGAAGCTGTGTCACTTTAGACTGCCACCCCTGTGGTGCAGGAAGTCTCTGGTGCGGTATGATTTTGCAGTACTGCTCATATATTCATAAATCTCACTCGGAGACATATGAACAGTGTTAGGAAGTGTCAGTATGAAAAAAAAATCTAATCTTTTAAACTTCACCAGGTTTCATTACGCATTGCCGCTTATACCAAACAATTTACAAATAAAATGAAAAGGTGTGGATGGACCTATATATTTATTTATGGGGCATCTATATGAACTGTGCACAGAAGAGATGCAAGAAAAAAAGAGTGGTTAGAGAATCGAGATGATGCCTCCTCTCGTGCTAACCAGCACGCACGCACACGTGCACGTGTGCGCACACGCACACGCACACACATTGCACACCAGTGGGGATTTGAAAAGCATAAATAAAAACATGTTTCTGATGGTAACTCCACCCTTTCTCACCTAAAGATCATCCAAAATCAGTTTATGCCTAACACTCACAGTTTTTCTGAAGCCTTGTTTCTGACTTAATTTCTTTAAAAAAAAATTAATTTGGGTTTTTACTTGCAAGGTAGAACTGCCAAGTTTCACCTTGTAAGAAACGACACAGTCTCAGCCATGGCGTTCAGAAGCCCTCTTTGCAATCTTTCATTTCTAGGCTCCTTCCTCATCAGAGCCAATTGTGGCTCTCCTTGGAGCCCAGCCGCAAACAGAGACCACACTACCCCAATCAAGGCGGCATTGCAGCCTCACAGCCAACTTCTGCTCTTTTAAAGATCATGGAGGCGAAACTGTCAGTTTTAGGAACCTTCTGTCCCTCCCCAGGGAGCAGGCGGGGTGGGGGGTGGGGAATTTTTTTCCCTGAGATTCACAGTTCACTCCATGTAGGAGGGGGTTTGCCCGGGTCAAGCTGCTTCAGGCATGGACAGGTTTTCCCCTCTAGGAGTGAGAACATTTTACTGAAACTTTTTTGGGATGGGGTGGGGTGGGGGAGTGATTATTGGGGAGTGTTTTTGGCACCTCCTGCCTTGGGATTCTGGAGCTTTTGCTCTCACTGCATCTGGGTTTGTTAAGACAGGGTCTGGGGACAGAAATACCACTGGGTCACCGGTGTTCCTGCAGCGCTCCCTCACTCTTAGCAACTGGGGGCTCTCTTGTGTTCACCCCAGCACTCAAATCCTGTTTGCTGGGCTTTTTCTAACATGCAGTAACATATTTCGAGAGTCACAAGCATCGGTCCCCCCTCGACCCCACCACCTGGGGTTGGAAGATGACATGTCAAAGAACACGGGGGCCTCCTGGCCAAACCTACACACCCAGGGCCACATGACAGGTGCATCTCGGGGACACAAAAGAGGAATGTGGCACTCTGGCTTCTAGGCAGAGGTGGCATTTTGCTTTGGCTGTGACAACAGGCAAACCGGCGCTGGCTGATATCACTGCCAGCAAGCCTCGTGCAACATGCCTTTTTCTCTTTGCTGAGAGACGTGCCACCTTTCAGGGGAAAAAAAAATAACGACCCCCCCCCTTACTTTGTATAAGTAATTCTTATTCTTGCAAATGGCTTCTAGAGAGTAAAAAATAAAAACAAAAATAAAAAGGTAGGATACTCTGAATCTCTCTCTGCTGCGGAAAGGGTAGGGAGGTAGCAAATGCGTACAGCAATGGATTAGTGTATCACGCTTGCCGATTCCCACCCCAGGAGAATAAGAGAGCCCTGGAACATCCATGCCTTTCCTCCTGGATCTCACATCTAGCAAAAGAAGTGTAAAAAATGTATGATGCCCCATTGGCTACGCATTTCAAGAGGCAAAAGGGAGTAAGTCACTCCTTTCCAAACCTTATGCTCAGTAGATGAAATTGGAGGCA
Organism: Lontra canadensis; assembly: GCF_010015895.1. Classification (NCBI taxonomy): domain Eukaryota; kingdom Metazoa; phylum Chordata; class Mammalia; order Carnivora; family Mustelidae; genus Lontra; species Lontra canadensis. Next base: position 36,066 of record NW_022631028.1, read on the forward strand.
CACAGCGCTAACTTGGATGCGGCACAGCGCTAACTTAGTTTTCCAGAAAGGCGCTTAAAGGCATTTGGGTGTCGGAGGAAGCAAGAGTCACTGCCTTCTAGAACTTTAAAATGTTAGAGGTGAAAAAGATCTTCCCTGTTAGTAGAGGAGGAAACAAAGGCCCAGAGAGGTGATGTGACTTGCCCAAGGTCACGCAGCTAGTGAGTCTAGGGGTGGGTTTTTTTTTTTAGGATTAGGCACTGGACTGAGAGAGCTGTTCATGGAATTACTCCTCCCTAGGAGGGGCGTAAGAGTATGCTGGTCGGGAGAGCTGAGCGTGTGCACCTCTTTCCAACTGCATGCTCAGGATCTCGCATCGACAGCTAGAAATAGGCCTTAGTGGGAGTTTTTACACCATGGAAATTGGCAAACGCCAAAAACCACGGCATTCTCCCTCCCAGAAAGCCAGTTGTTAAACATTTACCAGCACATTACTGGGTATCTGGGTTGTTCCTGCTTGTTCTCATTTGGGGCTTATTATTCAGGTTTGCTTTATTTGAGACGGATGCTAACAAGGCAGATTTGCTAGGATTCTTCAAAACAGGAAATGAAACATTTTAAGGTCTCCCCATTTTGTTTTGTCTTGGGTGCAGATATGCCTTTTCCAGAAATATCCTAACACCTGGACACTAAAACTTTGAGAAATGCTCTCTAAACCCTAGGAAAAAAATTGTGAGCTCACAACCTGGACTAAGTGTTTAAGTATAATCATGACTCCTTCGCTGGCCTCCCCTTTGTTCAGGAATATTAATTGGAAACTTCCTAAATAAGGTTACTTTAATCTTAAAAAAGCACTGGAGAAATAAAATCCCCAGTACCTGGAGCGCCTTTAAAGTATTCTCTGGGGAGAGTTTGGTGAGGGTTCTGGAGCTGGAACCCAAAAGGATGCCCATCCAGAGGAAGTCCCTTGGAAAGCTGAGGACTTCTCCAGTAGTTGCAACCAGATCTGAAAGCTCTATTGAGGAGAAGCCGGAAGGCTGCTCTGAGACTCTGTCATTTAATCTTTCTTTCTTCCTCTTACAGTGTAGTCCTTAAGAGCAGAGGCCTCACTTGTCTTTCTCCTCACTTTGTGATCTTCGGCAAATTATTTACATTCTCAAAGATGCAGTTTCCTGATCAGAAAATGGGAATTAATCAGCCTTTTTCAGAGGCTTTCTGATGACCTAAGGAAGTTACGCTAGCAAGGCTCTCAGCCCCATACTGGGCACATAATAAGGCCCCGAGAAATGTGAGTTGCTGCCACCACCACCACCATTAACCACCGTCACCACTCACATCTTCATCACCATCACCTCTCTATTCTTTTTCTCGCTCTCTCTCTCACACCAAGAAATGCCATAAAGCAGGGGAGGAAGATGTGCAAGTGACCAGAGAAAGGCATGTGGCTGTGGAGAATATGGCTCCTGTTGGAATACCTCTGGAATTGCATGCAGGAGTCTTACAGGACATGGACTAACTCTCAGCAATTTCATTGTAAAGTGTTTTGTGGTAGATCACCACCCAAATCTAGATAACCATCCTGGGTGCATAAAGCACATTTTAAACTACATTAGACCTAGACTTAATACTGGATGAAAAGGATTCAGACAAATAATGAGTGATTTTTTTCAAACTTCCTGTGCACAAGTTACAGCTTTAGCTTGGGTTGGCTACTTATTAGCTGGATAACCTTCAAACAAGATACTTAACTCTCTGACTCTCAGTCTCCTCTTGGAGGTTAATACCAGTACCTGCTTTATAAGATTACTGTGAGTATTAAAAAAGATAATTATGTAAAGTGCCCAGCAGAGTTACTCTCACATACTAAGCACTCAATAAAATTTAGCAACGGGGCGCCTTGGTGGTGGAGTTGGTTAAGCGTCCAATTCTTAGTTTAGGCTTAGGTCATGGTCTCAGGGTCTTGAGATCAAGCTCTGAGTGGCTCTCAGCGTGGAGTCTGCTCATCCTTCTCCCTCCCCCTCTGCCCTTCCCCCCACTCACGTTTGGTGCATGCACCCTCTCTCAAATAAAAATCTTTAAAAAAAATAAATAAAATTAGCAACTATTATAATTATTCCCAGAAACATAAAGAGAGCCTTTTCAATATACAATGCAAAGAAATTTCATGATTCATTTCTAGTAGGAGCTTTGACAGTTAATATGCAGATCTACTCAGGTAACACCTTGCGCCTTGTAAACACACTGACTTCATGCAGAGAAACCCTTATACATAATTCTCTCTTCCATAATATTGAGGTTCGCCATACCAGGATTAGGGTAAGGCTAGTGAGGCAGGATCTTGCAAATACAGGATCAGATATTGTCTTTTTTTTTTTTTTTAATATTTTACTTATTTGACAGAGTGAGATCACAAGAGGGGGGGGGGGGGTAGGGCACGTAGAGGAAGCAGGCTCCCGGCTGAGCAAAGACCCGGATGCGGGACTTGATCCCAGGATTCCGGGATTATGATCTGACCCGAAGGCAGAGTCTTAACCCACTGAAACACCCAGGCACCCCAGGATCAGATATTGTCTTTAATTAATATTCTGATATTTTGTTCATCCTGGATTATTTGCATCCATTTTGATTTTTTAAGGTGATTAAAAGATTATTGATCTTAATCACCATATTTTTTTGGTTTCCCCTTAAATTTTATAACTGAGAAGGGACTCATTCACCTCTACCTAATCCCAGCCCCAGGGCTCCCTGTTCCCCTGGAAACTTGATCACTGGGAAGTGCTGCAGGATTGAGAGATAGGATGATGAATACTTCACACTTCACTAGACAATAGAGGGTTCACAGCAACTGGACTTCCACTTGGATTTGGAGACGCCCTAATCAGCCAGCAAGACGGCGACTACAGGATGGCTGCTGCCCTCATGTCTTCTGCCACCAGAGCCACCTAGATGCATCTGAATTCCTCCACAGAGGAGGATCTGAGTTCTATTGTTAGTTCCTCTCTAAATATGTATTTCCTTTGAAACCCGCATTCCCTATCTTGATGTTAATTTGATGTCCTAAAGAGACCTGTTAATGACTCATTTGTCTTCAGAGCAAACCGTGTATCACACATGAGCGGCAATGACAGCAAGGAGTAGAGGGCAAGCAGAGAACAACTTGCAGTGTGCCTCCATCCTCACCGATCACGAGGGTAACATATGCCCTTGACGTAAGCACCCCCCTATTGGATATGACCACGTATCTGACATTAGAGTCTCCTGTTTTAAACACAGTACTGTTGTGTACTGGATTTGCCATACACACAGCTAATGAAAATACAGGTATCCCCCACTTTTCTAAAGTTCACCTTGTGCCACTTTGCTTTTATGAAGGACCTACATTAGTCCCCCTTTTCGCTAACTGAAAGAAATTGGAAGAGGATATTTGCTTTAATGAAAAAAGGCAAAAAGCAAGAACAGCGGTCAGTGTTTCTGTCGTAGCGAGTCTCGAGCAGCGAGAGTGGCCCCAACAAACTCCTTCCCTGGGAACCATACTCAGCATCTCAGCCTCAGGCCACCAGAGCTTTAACCGGTGTCTACGAGCATCTGCGCTTTATCTCCATTTATTCTGTGCATCCATTAGCCAGATGTGTCCTAAGGTATCAGAAAACCCTAAGAGAGGTTATTTTGGGATCTTGGGGAAGTTCAAAAATTTTTCCATATAAATTAATGGTAATTGCTGCTTCACTTTATACCATTCTGGCTTAAGAAGGTTTTCAGAGGAATGCTCTATTTTGGGATAGCAGGAGGAACCTGTAGTTAGCTATTTGCTGAACACCTAGCCCTTTCAATGTTTAAGTGCTCTGCACAGTATTCTGCAAACGTTTTATAATTCAGTCATTGAGTTGGACTTCTAGGAGGCTGACACTATTAACAGCCTCATTTTGTAGATGAGGAAAAAGGACAAAGGTAAATTAAGTTAGTAGCCTGGGGTCACACAACTAGTAAGTGGTCCAACAGGTTTCAAGTTGGTTATTTACCACTAACATGTGTATGAGTTCTCCCACTCAATGCAATAATGTTAAAAAGTAAAGGCCTATTTACAGAGAGACAATTCCAGTTCTGTGTGGTTCCTCAAAGTCATTCAGCTCTGAAATTCTCAAAGGAGAAGTGTGTGAGTAGGATAATGCTGTCGAACCTGTTTCTCTCAGAGCCCAAGCTTGGCTTGTGGTTGAAAAGATTCTACTTTTTATGACTTATAAACTGGCTAAGCAGAGTGTGGGAAAACCACTCAACAGCCTTAAAGAACTAATGGCTGGGAGACAATCATTGCTGAGTCTTAATGGAAATGATTGGAAAAAACTGGATGGGAATGAGGGCATATAGTTTCTTTTCTTTTCTTTTCTTTTCTTTTTAAATATTTTATTTATTTATTTGACAGACGGAGATCACAAGTAGGCAGAGAGGCAGGCAGAGAGAGAGAGAGAGAGAGGAGGAAGCAGGCTCCCTGCGGAGCAGAGAGCCAGATGCAGGACTCAATCCCAGGACCCTGAGATCATGACCTGAGCTGAAGGCAGAGGCTTAACCCACTGAGCCACCCAGGCGCCCAAGGGGGCATGTAGCTTCTAAGCTAGAATCAGTGTATTTTTTCTTCTTCTCTGTAGCCCTTCCTGATCTCTTCTTATTTGCTTTTAGGTTGGTAAATTAGCAAATGCTACTGGTAGAAAGTTCTCACTGGGGGCACGTTGAGTTTTCAAGGAGAAACACAACTAGAAAAGTTGCCTTTATCACAATGGACTAAATTTTCCTGAGAGTTTTAGAAATACAAAAGCTATAACACTGATTAAAATTTCAGTTCTGGGGCGCCTGGGTGGCTCAGTTGTTTATGCGACTGCCTTTGGCTCAGGTCATGATCCTGCATGATCCTGGAGTCCCAGGATCAAGTCCCACATCAGGCTCCCAGCTCTGTGGGAAGTCTGCTTCTCCCTCTGACCTTCTCCCCTCTCATGTTCTCTCTATCTCAAACAAATAAATAAAATCTTAAAATTTCAGTTCTGAAAAACTACACATCATGAGCTTTAAAATTTTCAGTGAATAGGGACAGTAACATAGTAAGACCTTGGGGAAACTTGGTTTCATGTGACATTAAAGAACAGAAAGCACCATAAAAGAAATAATTTTAGGCAGAGTAACAAATCCAATGAAAATAGCCTAGTGCAAAACCCAGTTCTTTCTCTGTCGCTTTTCTCTTAAAAAAAAAAAAAAAAATTTATTCAAGTAGAACACACATACTGTAGTGTCTTGCTTTAAGCAAAATATATTCTCATATATATATATATATATATATATGTATATATACACACACGTCGAACAAGACATGTTGCCCCATGCCTATAATTAAGGGTAATATTTTGCTCAATATTGTAAAAATGAGCTCTTTCTTGAAAGTACGGCATTTGGCCTAAGGGCCAATAACCACCACACACCAACTTCACACACTTTCTTGGATGAAAAATTTGTGACTTGGTCCAATATATTGTAGGCATAAATGATAGCTGAAATCCACAAGGATCTGAGTTCTATTGTTAGTTCATTTCTAAATATGTATTTCCTTTGAAGCCGGTGTGGTCAAGCCTATATGCTAGGCAGACACACCACTAAATGCCTGGGCAGCTCGTGGCTAAATTCTCACAAGCCGCGTCTCTATTAGCAGGTGAGGAATCCGAGACTCAGAGAAGTGGCCTGGCTGCTAGCAAGAGATGGACCTAAAGAGGCTGAGAGGCAGGGCAGCCTGTGGCTAAGAGAAAGGCTGTGACCCGGGCCTCTCCTGTGTTTGAATCTTGGTAAGTCCCCTTACCTCTCACCTCTCTAAGCTTCAGTTTCCTCATCTGCTAAATGGGGATTATAAGGAAAACTATTTAGGGTTGTGGGGGATGCAGGTTAAATGAGTTAATGTGTGTGGAGTTAATACCTGTGGAGTGCTTACCACAGAGCCAGGCACATCCTACATGTTAGCTGTTAAAACCCTAGCCACGCTATCCTGCCCCACCTTACAAACAGGGAATCCTACCTCTCTAAGTGCAGCTGTTAGGGTTTGCACGAAGCTTTTTGAGAAAGCCTCCATTCTTCTAAAAATGTCTGTACAAACAGGCAATGTATAACCTCTTGGTAACCAACCTGTACTTCTGAACTGAAGAAACCCAGTGAGTGCTGGAGGATGGTAATCTTTTCCTTGCAAAGTACCCTTTCTCCAACTGAACACAGCCATGCATCAGAGAAATTGGTTCAGTACCTTGCCTAGAGCGTCTAATGAAAGCAAGGGCATTCTGTTTGTTGGCAAGGAGTCAAAGAGGAAGAGGATACTTTGACCACACCCCTATGACTAAGTTCTTCACTTTGCTTTTGTGACAAAGGTGGGTTATTATTAGTTGAGGGGAATTAACCCACAACCTATTTAAATTGCTATATTGAAATACTGTAATGAAATCTTTTACATTTGCACCTTTCAATGCGTATTTCTTCCTTACAATATGGGTAATTTAAGAACATTTGAAAAGCATCATCCAGGGGTTTCTTGACACTTCTACCAAGGTTCCCATAGCTTCATGAACCCAAGCCACAATTCCACAGCCCCATGGGTCTCTCAGGTCTAAGGATTACCAGGGATCTGGTTGTCTTCAATGTTCTAGTCCAGATTCAGATAGGGTCTGACAAAGAAACCTTGGCATGTTCAAGCCATCTATGCCAAATGGGCAAAGCAGTAAACAACCACATGCAAATTTCAGGATTTGTCAAAGTTCCCCAAGGGCTGAAGCAATACTTTCTGAAAGGGCAGGTCATCCGAGTGCTTTTAAACATGGGCACACAGTTGAAAAACGCAATCTTCTGCTTTCCACCAGTGTTACTGTAATTCAGGATTTGGTTCCCCCAAACAATTGAACCTAGAAATGGGTATTTCCCCATCACAGCTTCAGGACGCTCAGCTCAAAGCACAAAGACACCAAAAGATAAACAAACAGCAAAGTCAGAGGATGAAGGTAATCAGAATGAGCTTCTGAGCTATCTCAAAAGTCCTTTATAATGGAGGTGTTGTTTTGTTTTGTTTTGTTTTGAACTATGTAATTTTTTGGATGCCGAAAACAGCTGTTTCATTGAGGGCTTTGCAAAGATATCCTCCTGCTGTGGTTCTTCAAGGTACTAAACTCTGGATCACACCCCGCAAAGTCCGATGCGATCCGGACCAATGCGGAACTCAGAGGCACCAGAGACCACCCTCACCTACAACCTGGAGCCGGCAGCATACCTACTCTTTTGGCCTTTAGTGTCTTCACATAAGAAAGACAGCGCAAATGAAACTTTTTTTTTTTAACTTAAGTTGTTACTGCTTAAGACTGATGATTCTTCTATAGGAAGATGAACAGAATTTAGCATTTGGGAGAAATATCATTTTAACCTCCTCTGAAAGGGCCCAATTAATACCTTAGTATTCTTTTATTAAAATAAGCAGTTATCTATTCAAGACCAAATTTGAACTCTAACCCTGAAATGTGCAGAAGCATCCAACAACAAAAGTCTTTATAAGGCACTTACATTTCAAATGAATGTTCGAAATGATCAAACCATACTTGGATCCTGAATGCACTGCCCCCTTCTTATCCAAGTCAGGCCTGTCACTATTACTTGCTGAAGGGGAAATACAAGGGAAGTTAGAGTCCTGAAGGATCCCTTCTGAAAGCAAATCAAGCAGGAGAGTTTAATTCAAAGCTAAGCTTACATGGACCATCTAGGGGTCTTCCTCTGCAAGACATTCTTTTTCCTTTTTTTTTTTCTTTCATGGTTTGATTAACTTGTTGGCAATCTCTGTAAACTATCCAAGCTACCCAAAGGCAGACTGGAAAGGCGTTTGTTGCTTCTGAAAGAATCGGACTGTATGAAACCCCTTGAATCCTGCCCAATCCCACATCTCAGTGTGGCAGGTGGCTATCTGCAGGCAGATGTGATGGTCTCTGAAAAGTTTTCTTTCCTAATAGTTGGAAGATATTGCTGGAAACAGTTTACCCTCCCTGAATGAGAGAATGAAGCCATAGATATCTACCTAATGATAGGAAGGCATACGATGGGAAAGCAGAGGCACTAATGTGAATTTTCAATTGTGGCCACTATCTCAACTCAAATGCAAACACCCCTATTCTACCAGTTCCACAACGCGAGGAAGTGCTATCAGGAAAGGATCTAGCAATTCTGCTTTTTAGTATAGATGCCAAAAGATTGAAAGCAGGATCTTGAAGAGTTATTTGCATGCCCATGTTCATATCAGCAATATTCCTAACAATTCTAAGCCAAGAGATGGAAGCAATACAAGGGTCCATGGACAGAACGGATAAACAGAAGGTGAAACACACGCACTGTGGAAAATTATTCAGCCTTTAAAAGAAAGGAAATACTGTCATATACTACAACATGGAGAAATCTTGAGGCCACTATGTGAAGTAAAAGAAGCCAGTGGAAAAAGGACAAATATTGTATGATTCCATTTATATGAGGAATCAAGGATAGTCAAATTTGCGGAAACAGAAAACAGAATGGTGGTTGCCAGGGGCAGGGGAGAGGGAAGTGAGGAGTTAGCATTTAATGGGTACAGAGTTTCAGTTTTGCAAGATGAAAAGAGTTCTGGAGACTGGTTACACCAATAATGTGAATGTATTCAACACGACTTAACTGTACACTTTGAAATGGTTAACGTGGCAAATTTTATGTTATGATTATTTTGCCACAATTAAAACAAAAACATGGGAAATGAAAAAAAAAAAAAAACTTCCTATACTGAAAATGAAACTTTCCTTAAGAAAGCTCAGATATGTAACAATATACAAATTCTAATCCAAACACCCAACCATGTTTGACAAAAAGCCAAAAAATTCTTTGTAAGATGAACATGGGTATTTCATTTAATAACAGGACTGAGACAGTTTCTTGAGGCCGAGTTTTGAGATAGCAAAGAACAAAGAACAAATCTGGTAGCATTTGCTCAGTCATTTATTTGGTTTATTTAAAACATGCCACGGGGCCAACATTTCTAAATCTGTGAAATAGAATTAAAGGAAGCCCAGAGACGAGAACTAAGAATCCTCATAGAGGCTTGGGTCCAAACAACAAAAAAGGATGCATTTTTTGCACTGTGAGACACGTCACCTCCTAGGTTTTCACAGAGACTCCCCCGGCCCCTGACAGAACCCCCGCCCCTGATTTTCCAAGCGTAGATTTGATCAAGCAGCAATCAGCCCTGAGATCCCAGTTCCCCTGCCCAAAAGGGCAGCAGCTGCCCCATCCAGAATCACTCCCAGCATAACAGACTTATTAAGGTTTGGAATGTGTGTTCAGGAAGCCCTTATTTTAGGAAACAATTAAGTAGAATTAGGCTAATAATGCAAGGCAGGCAAAGCTTTTGCCCTTTGCTGAGAAATAACTCCTGCGTGGAACAGTTGTACTAATAAAAATCATGTATTTCTTAAATGCCTCAAAATGATCTTTGCACCAAGCTCGGCAATTAACCCGGCCCCACTGAGGAGCATTTATTCCCCGGGCTAAGGAGGATTAATCTCCATGTTTGCTCGACCAATGTCGTTCGTTGGTGAAATATGGTCTGAGGATTTGGGCTGGGAACAGAAATTTCTGGAAGTGGGAACTGGACAGGAGGGTAGCAAGATGGACACAAGAGGCTGGATGCCCCCTGCCAGGCCCAGATGGAGGCCAGGGCCAAGCATCTTCTCGGGCCTGCACCTGTTCCTAACCTGGCGGGAGGATGGAAGGCCTTTCTTCAGGTAGCCGGAACCTTATCTACTGAGGGGATTTTCTCCACCAGCCCCAACTCTACTCCCTTCCTCACAGTAGCTGTTAGTGGATCTTCTTCTGGGCCAGAAGCAATAGATTTCCCACCTCCAGGCCTAGGCAGGAAGTGACCGCTGGGCAAAAGGGGGACACAGACCCTCCTGTCCGATGCTTTGTCGCCTTGACAACACCCCAGCTGGTGGGCCTAGGAACAGACTTAATTTCTTTTCTTTCTGTGCCCACCCTCCCCACCCCGTACTTCTCTCCCTCTTTCTCTAGACGCAAACGTACGGCATCCAACATAAAGTTGCCGAAATAGCAATCTTGTCTCTGAATATATAAATTGCAAAAATTGATATGAATAAATCTGCAAGTAGCACACTGATTGTGGCACATTTTATCAAAAAACGGCGCTCAGTTGCTCGGTGGCTGGGGAGGGGGGCGGTGTCATTACACATACAGAAAAACATCTGCAAACTCCCGGTTTCTTTACTCAGAACTGAATGAAGGCATGACCTCCTGTTCCTTGCCATGAACCCTGAGTTCACACTCATATTTTACATGTTACAGGAAGCCACAGCTCGCCCCAGGGGTGCTGCAAACAGACACGCAGAAGCCAGATGTAGCGCCCCCCCACCACCGCCCCACTCCTTAATGCACCTGAAGGAGCCAGCAACTCGACATTCAAAAGCTGACATGCACGTAGCTTAAGGTCACTTCAGATTTTGTGAAGAGGAGGACAAAACCAGGAATGCTTCTAGGGCTGGGCTGTCAGCGGGGAGGCGGAGGGATTACAAGGAACCTGTGACTCTGCCTCTTTCTGCCTTTGCTGGTAGTTTTTTTGTGTGTGAACAAGTGCCATACAACAGATTGAGCCTCGTATAAAGGCCTGAGACTGTGCAAGGGCCCCCCGCTGGGCCTCAGCTGTGCTTGCAATTAGCAATAGGCACAGAGTGATTATTGTTGCGGTAGCGGATGGCAATGCGAAGTGACAAGTTTTATGGGGGAAGTTGAGAGCGGGGATGCTCTGCAAGTTTCTCTTTCTTTCTTTTTCCTTTCTTTTTTCCTGGTCTGCAAAACCCCTTCCTTGGGAGGTGGCAACCTCCCGTTACAGTGAAAGCTGTACCCCCCCACCCCCGCCCCCTCATTCAAAAGAGTCTTAACGAAAATTGTTGAAAGAATATTTTTCTCGCTGCTTCAGAACGCGGGCTTTCTAGGTCAGAGCTTCCTTGCTGCCCTATTTAATGTCAGAAATACCCATTTGCCTCAAATTAGCAGAGATCTTCGAGTTGAGGGCAGGAGATTAAGCATACAAAATTACTCAGCAGGTGATGGTAGGGTGGATTTGGGGGTTGAGAAGTCTTTAAAACTGACTACAAGACATTATATACTTCTGACAAAAGAACATAGTAATCCTACCTGCTTGCTTTAACCACTGTTGTTTGCCTATTATTATGTGCTTTAATGCTCATGAGAGCAAAAGTGTTCCTGATAGTGCTCAATTACCATAGTAACTCACACCAGTGACCTCTTATCGCGGGGCTCCCAGCCCAGCTCAACCAATCTGGAGAGTCTGTATCTTTTTATTTATTTCAACGGTGACATGTACTTGGACCGGAAAGCTCCAGATAGAGCCCACTCCTTTCTTTGTCCAGGACAAGAACTTGTTTTGAGATTTGGAGTAAGGGCCTGTCACCTTTGGAATCCAAGGAGATTCTGAAGTATATGGGTTTGAGGCTGTGGGACAGGCTCAAAAACATCATGAAGACACAGAACAATGCCCAATAACAAGAAAAGAACACGTGTGCACCAAAGGTCAGCAGCCTCCTAGCTGCAGCCAAAGTCGTGTGCCCCACTCGGGCCTCTAGCTATCAGCTCCAGAATTTGGGAGGAGGAGAATGAGAGACTCTTACTGGGGAATGTTTGCTGTTTCATGCCAGTGGAGCTAACTCTAGACACAAAAAAAAAGACTTGAGAGAGTCAACTGCAAAACATCAAAAGGAAATAAAAGTAATATTGGCATAAATGTTTCCGGGTGTGCAATTTTCACGGGCCTGTGAATGTGTCTGTGAAGACATATAAGCATGATCTATCCTCCAAATGCTGTTGGCAATTCAGAGTCACAGGGTTGCATAACTAAACGCTCAGCTAAGTCCTGCAGTAAAGAAACACATTTAACTCTTCCTCATATTTTTCAAACATATTTGACTAAAGAACCACTTTCCATGACCCACCTACTAATATCTTCAGGTCACTTATGTTCTATTGAACCTATTTTGGAAAAAAAGCTCTATAATGACATTAATATTAATACATAGCAATAACAACGATAGTAACAGGAAATGTTTCGTGAACACATATATGTCAGGCAATGTGAATCACTCATTTAATTCCCTCAACAACTTCAAGAAAGTTACTTTTAAAATCCCGTTTTACATTTCTATAGCACAGAATATGAATTTATTCTCCATGAAAAAGAGAGAAAAGGAAATGTAATAAGCCATACGTAATAAATTGCCTATTAATTTTCATTATATTTGTCTTGCTTCTGGCTCTCCTGAGATCCCATGGGCTCCCCAAGTAAATAATATTTTCTATAACTCCATGCCCTGTTTAATATAAAGTAAACCGAGGAATGAGGCATACCTCAGAAATTCTTCCACTTTTGAACTTAAGGTACCCAAATGGCAAAATATACCTTTCCCCTCTCTTTTGATTAGCCTCCAAAGCCCTACTGTCCTGAAAGACAGAATCCAATGTAAGTATCACAATTGGATCTGTGCTTGCCTGTACACAACATGACTTCTCAAACTGCTGGTCCTCTAAGTAATTGAGTAAAAATTTAACTAGTGGTCAAACCCAGAAGCAAAGATGGAACATGGGCCTGACAGCAGCTGTTCCAATACCCCCTGGCTGATCAGCAGGACCCATGACAGCAAATCAGGACAAACTCGAGTTTGCGACTTCTGTTAATAGACAAGTTTTCAGCAAATGTCAGTCAGGCTGATACCTAACTTCCAGCAAGCGAGCGGACTAGGGAACTGCGATATTTGAGAGAAAAAGAACAGATCTCTGACGTACCTGGACTTTTTCAGCTCAGGGTCTTTCTTTCTCCGAGAGACGTAAATAATGAGCCGAATGTGATTGAGCTCCAGTCAGCTTCTAACCAGGCCTCGTCTGCCACCCGGGCCGCCCAGGGCAGGTGTGCAGTTTGGGCATTAACAAACTGACTACAGTTAACAATACCTTTTTCTGGGGCCTATTTTTCTGTGGATATGTTGAGGATTTATTCCTAGGCCTCCCTGTGCACTGAGAAAATGGACCCCCATGCCTTTAGCCTCTGTCCTCTCAAAGGAACCTACTGTTTTGAGAAAATGTATAGTTATAATCCAAATTCACACTTTCAAAGTCATTGCAATCCCTGAAAGCTCAATTATGTCGAAAACGAAATTCTAGTTTCGGTGGCACATCCTACCACCCATTATCCGTGTGAGAATTGTGAATAATTTATTGGAAAACTATTCTCTGGTATGTATACAAGGACTTCAGAAGTAGGAGAAGGATTCATCCTATGAACTGAATTCAGATTATTCACGAACAGCATCTGCCCACTCGCTGATTGCTTCTTAGGTACGGGAAGTGCATTTAGAGTTAAATTGCATTAATTTGCAAGCAGATTGACGTAAGCAACTGAATAAGAAATTTGCATACCATATAGAAATGATTATAGAAATCATACTCTAAAATAAGGATTGTAACTCATGTACAGAACGGAAAGATAAAGTGGAGTGCCAACTTTGTCATTTTAAAACGGTTGGTTAATCACATTAGGGGTAATTTCATAATTTGCACATATTAAACTTTCTAGAGTCATGAATCATGAGAGTTTTTGTGAGTCAAAGTTGAAGTTCTTATGCAGGAAAATTTGCAGTGACTTTAGGGAGTTGTCTTCCTGGACTGAAGTTGTTTTAATCATTACTCTGAAAGTATGAAAGAATTTGTCTTAACATTCACATAATTTCCATGCTGTTACATGGGAAGCATTTCAGGTAAATAGGTAAATGGAATGCTTGAGGTCAAACCACACAGCTACTTTCCAAGCAGATAAAAAGAAAAGCACATTGATACAGCATCAAAGAGGCCCTGTCCAAAGCTCTGAGATTTCAAGACAACAAAAGCCAACAACTGCAACTGGGTCTAGAACCCTTTTGCAAAGTCCTCTCAACAGCTAAAAAAATTAGACCCATGCCAACTTAGTGAACCCACGCTCTATGGGAAATGATTTCTCATAAGGAAAGTCATCTAAGGGGCCAGAGTTGGCACTGAGCGGTTTCCAAAAAGCAGTCCCTGGGGACGCCTGGGTGGCTCAGGTCATGATCTCATGGTCTTAGGATCGAGCCCCACATCAGGCTTCCTGCTCAGTGGGGAGTCTACTTCTCCCACTCCTTCCTGCTCATGCGCTCTCCCTCTCTCTCTCTCTCAGATAAATAAACAAAATCTTAAAAAGCAGTCGCTGAAGAAAGCTCAGGTGCAGAGACAGGGCTGGGCCACTGGCCCAGAAGCTAGAAGGGAGTGCTAGGTTTCACAAAAAGGGCAGGGTGGCCTGAAGGGCAGAGAAGAGAGGGCAGGAAAGCAGGGGGAGCATGGCGGCACAGGTGCACTGGCAAAGCCTCCTGAAGCTCCCAGCAGCAAACATTAGTGTGTGCAGGGCAACTGCCTGTATAAAGGAGGCCAGAACGCAGGTTCTGATGCTGGGGCTCCGGGATGAGGAAGAGAAAGACAAAGTGCGGCTTTTTAAAAGTTAACATGTGTTTTCCCCATGTGCAGCTGGGCTCTGCCTCCCAATGGCGCCCTTTCCTCTTGCTTTATTTTTAATCTCTGGAAACCATATTCCCCTCTTACTACTTCGCACTGCGTGTGACTCTAATTTTTTTTTCTCTTTCTGGGAGGGAAAAAAAAACCCCACATTTGCCAGATCACTTACCCAAACCTTATCCCGGGGAGCCTGCCACCCCATCTCTGGAAAAAGCATAAACCTCAGGCCACTGTCCTTACACAAGATGCACACTTGGCCTCGCTGGCTGCCCTTGATATCTAGACAGTTTTGGGTCCACCAGCCGGGAGATAAGATGTCTGCGTCAGGCCTCCCAGTGAAATATTCAGATGGGTCCAGGGCCTGAGCACATAGAGTTAAACCCTAAATTAGCCATGAGTTAATGTGTGGGCCTGGATCACCCTGCCTTGCCATTAATGCTTCCCATCCCCAAGGTGCCCTCCCCCTCCTTCTCCACCTCCCCCCACCTTTTTGAGGCGACAGAATAAGAAATTAAACACTTGTGGGTTCATTCGAAAGAGTGAATGAAATTGAATAAGCTCTCAGTACTTGAGGCGTACAGCGAGCGCCTGAATGGGGCAAACCTCCTAAGTTGAATGGAGTGTCTTTTGGGACCAATTTGTCTCTTTTCACTCTTTATTCTTCCCTTTTTGCTGACAGATGTACAAAGGCGGAACTGCGCCGTGTAGCTTATCCGCATGCACCCACAGCAGCTGTCACTTTTGTCGAGCAAGTTAATCAAGCAAATGCCACCATATCCCACTTTCTATAAGGAACAACATGTTATAGACAGTAGTCTTGCTAGAAAGAGACTTTATTTTAACTTTGATTGGCTTGGTTCCCCCACCCCTCCCAACACTTCCCCCTTTTTCCCCAAAAAGGAGGGGGAAGGGGGGGATTGTGCCCAAGCCAACGATTTGGCTATGATCGTGTTAGATTTAATAATAATATTGTGTGTGAGGCTGAAGACTCCTTTGGAGTTCTTTCCTAAGGACTGAGGGGATGCCCCAGGTCTGGGTGGTTTTTTTTTTCTCCCCTTCTTTGAGTGTGCTATTGTTTGTGCTGAACTGTTAGGCTGCATGTCTCAAGTTATAAAAAGAAAAGCTGAGGGCAGAAAATAGTATTATGCCACGGATGTCTTGGATTAATTTTGTTCTCTTTTCTTTTGTAAAGCAGGTTGTGTTATTTACATATTTCTTTTGATAAACCCCCTTGCCTGGCCAAGCTTACAAAGACTGTGCTAAATACATAATAGCATTTCTTTGTGCATCTTGCCGTTAGTGAGTTCTTTAAGCTGAATGCCCAAATTCATTTCTAGTGTACACCAACAAATGCAAACAGGCCTCCACTTCTCTAATTCTGTGTAAGCCAAGTGGGGAGCCTTTAAAAGAATTCCCTCACATCCGAGTCCCTGTCCCCTGTGCCTCGGTCTCCACTATTTGGTGGTGTTCAGAAGCCACAGGCAGGAGCCAGCTTCATTAACCAGTGCACAGAGCTGACCTCGACCAATACCCCTGAGCCCCCACTCACTTGGAAACTGAATGCCAAAAGCAGACATATTTTGAATAAACAAACTCTTTAGAAACAATGCAGAGACCACTTTCCACTGGCCAAGGGATTTGCCACTTTCAAGGATTGGCTAACAGCTGACGATCTCTCTGGTAAGCTCTTTAAAGCTTCAAGATGAAAAAAAAACTCTGGCTCACTCTCTCCTTCCTTTCTTCCCTCCCCCTTTCCCTTCCTCCTTTCTCCCTTCCCCCTTCCCTTCCTCCTTCATTCTTACCCTCCTTCCCTCCTCCCTTCCTTCTTTCTATCCTTCCCTCCCCCTCCCTCCCTCCCTGTCATCACTTGTCACATTGTTTATTGTAAGCCTTGGCTGGAAATAAATCAAGGAAGGACTTCCGTGATACCTGATCACAAATTTTCACATTGCTGACACTTGAGGCATTACTGGATAATAACCATGTAATGATTTAGTTGCAACTGCATTTGTATTATGAACAGATTGTATAACCATGTTATTCTATAATTCTGGATTACTTTTCCCCTCCTGTAAGGCACCGCTGATCTGTAAAACCTCATAGTGCCATTGAAAACTTAGCTATGTGCTAGATTAAAAAAGAGTCAACAGGCCTTGCAGGAAAGTCTTGGGCATTGTTGTCTAATAATACCACTGTGTCAAGCTTTGCTTAAGGAACTTAAGCTGCTACCCTAAACCATTTATCAACTGTCTGGGATGTAATGGTATTGTGTTACCATCATTCCTTCTACCCCAAATATACCACAAAACTTTATTCTTATGGGATGAAAGATCTTAGATGGAACACAGAGGGAGATATAGACTGAAAGTCGAAACCCAGCCCTCAGTTGGGCCTAGGTAGAAGGGGTTTTTGCAGCACATATGGTATGCAAGATTCCCCACCGTGCTGTGGTCCCTCTCTGCTGACGATGGGGTTTTACCCTGAAGTGGGTACAGTAGCACTTCCTGGGATCTGTCACCTTTAGGTGTAGGTTCTGCTGGTGTTCATGGAACTCAAGCTCTGTGACACTGTCCTCACGTTCAGGAGGATGCCTGCCCTGGCAGAGTTGAATGTTTATTAGGGGATCTGCCTGATTAGCTATGCAACTCCCCTCATTGTGAGTGGACAAGCCATGACTAATAAGCCACCTTGTACCAGGAGTCAGGAAATCGCAATTCCTGCCTTGGTACTGTGCAAGGAAATAGTGTTTTCTTTTACTAACCCCTCAGAAGAGGAATTTGGGATGCAGAGCTCTCAGTGGAGTGGGACTTTGGGGGCACAGAATTGAGTCTGCAGGGGTTTTTTGTTTGTTTGTTTGTTTGTTTTAACCCTAAGATATTACGGTTAGGAGTCTACTCTGCATTGAAAAGACAGGGGTTTGATCTAGAATGGGTCACTTCCCGGGCTTCTGAAATAAGTGAAGTCAATTTACCTTTCACTGACCCAACTTCTTTATCTGTAAAAACCTACTTCCCAAGGAAGTTATGAGAATTATGTGTATTATTATTACATTTGAGTATCTAGAATCCTGCCGGGCACATAGAGAGTACCCAATAAATACTGGTTCTAATCAGCCCCCAGAGCTGTAAGATGGGAAATGTACATAGAAGAAATTCTAAATAATTTATCACTGTTGTTATTAAACAGCCATTTATTGACACCTTCAACTAATTGGAATTGTTACCCTTGTTTGCATTTCCCTTTTAGGAGAAAGTTTCCCTTTCTCCTCCCCACAAAAGTCCTCTTTGGGATCAAATCAAGAGAGCAGCTTTCAGATGTGCTTTGGGCTAATAAACATTTCAGCTCCCTCTTCCTAAGGCATGGGGTATGGCAGAAAGAGCACTGTATTTAGAGTCTGGGAAGTTCTTAGTGATACAAGCCTGGATAATTCACTCATTTTACATTTTCACGATTGGAGAGTGACCCTTGGGATTAAGTTGGGTAAAACCAGAATCCTGAAAGATCTTGACCAAGAGATTTACACTCTGTTTCCAAAAAAAAAAAAAAAAAAAGCAGAAAATGAAACTAAGACATTTTACAAATTGTTTTAAAATTAGAAACAGAAATGGTGTTCCAATGAATCTTCAAATTAACCAAAAAATCAAGTGGGCCAAAACCACTCATTCCTCATTAAATTAACCAGAACATTATATCTTCAAAGCTTCTGGAAAAATCAGGTGAAAAGCATAAACATTCAGAGTGAGATACTTAATCACCTTGATAAATATTTTTAGATTTAGAATTGGAAACAGAAAATGTCCCTGACAAGGGACAGAAGATAACACATGGGGACTGGGGATTCACCAATACCTATTTAGCAAAGAGTCTTGAGGGCCTACATATGCCACACACTGGGGATGCCATGGTCAATGAGAGAGACAATCTCACTGCTCGCAGAGGCTGGGGATGGAAAAGCCATTATTTCAGGAGTTGGGGCCCTTGGAGTCTTGAGGTCCTGGGCAAGTAGTTTCTGGACCTTAGGTTCTTGTTTTAAAAATGGATATCTCTGTGTACTGTTGCTATAGAAAAAAAAATTTTTTTAAAAGGCTGTGAATTTGTTTTATAGAATACAAAATAGAAAAGGTATTGATAGCAATAACAGATATAAACACATCTTTCAGTCTTTTATCTCCTACATCAGGATTCATCGACCTTACTACTATCCACATTTGGGGCCAGAAAATTCTTTGCAGTGGGGGGGCTGTCCTTACAGTGGAGAATGTTTACCATCTATCCATTAGAGGTCAGTAACATCTGCCTCCCACCCAAGAAGCGGTATTCAAAAGCATCTTTAGCCATTTCTGAATGTACCCTGGGTGACAAAATCACCCACAGTGGAGAATCACTGCTTTAAATCAACGGTTCTTGATCAGATTAAATCCTTGGACTTAAAAAAAAAAAAAAACCCACTAAAAACAAAACAGATGCCTGAGCCCAATCTTTGATCTACTGACTCAGAATTTTTGGTATACAGTTGGGGTGAGTACATTTTAAAAATTAAAAAAAAAAACATAATTCTGATGTATATCCCATGTTAAGAAGCATATATTTAAAAAAACAGAAAAACTCATATTAATATAAAAAGAATTTAGCTTTTAAGGGGATGGAATGGCCAATGCCTACAAAGCAAATATCTGGATTGGAGTCATTGTAAGCTGGGTGAAGCCAGCCTTTCTGTAAATTCTGAAATAACCTCTCCAAAAAGAAGCTCTAAGGCTAATGAAGACATTGTGTGGGTAAGTCAGGAAAGCTCCCAGAGGATGCATTAAGGTCATCCTCCTTGTGCCTGAGCATAGAATCCTCTCTCTTTCTCCTTCCCAAATCTTACGCATCTAGATCCAGCTCAATGCTGCCTCCTCTGAGGCCCCATCCCACTGGGATCTTGCTCTACTTTAAAGTTCATTTTCTTTAGGGATCTGGCAGCTCAACTAGGGTCTTTGTGACTTGCCATCACATTCTCTGAGCTTCTCATCTCTGACTTTTAATAATCCTGTTGGCATGGAATGTATCACTACTTTTCTGTTACAAAGCCTACCTTGGCATTAGGCAAAGGTGTGCCTTGGTTTTTATATTAGCACCACTAACTGATGGAGAGAACAACAAAAAGAGATGTTTATGGAGTCATTTCCATGTGCCAAGACTGGTTTATGCTTTGTAGGCATTGTCTCTTTCAGTCCTCTTAATCCAAAGAGCCAGGTACTATTTTTATCTTCAGTTTTACAGAAGAGGGAATTGAGGTTTGGTGAGGTTAAGTAAATTACCCCAAATCACACAACTAGTAAGTGGCAGACCCAGACACTGAGCTTAGGCATGTCTTAGCGCAAAGCCTATGCTCTGAAGGTCTGCCTGATAGATGAGAGCCAGTCCCTTAAAAACTCAAGGGACACCTTCCAATAGAAAGAAGCTGTTGTGGTTCATTGTAACTGACAAAATGGGAATTTTCATGAACGTACGGGAGCTCCCTAGGAACTATATATGGGTAAGTGTTAAGGTCGAGCTGAGAAAGGTAAATGTTAAGAATTTCTTAGCTTTTATTGTTTAGATCCTTGGTTGAATCTTGTGAAAGGATTTTTAAAATTGATTTACTTTTAGTAATCTCTACATCCAACGTGGGGCTCTTACTCATGACCCCAGGTTGAGAGTAGCACACTCTTCTAAGCCAGCCAGGCGCCCCATGAAACGGACTTTTGAGTCTAATTTCTGAGATATCTGCCAAGTATTCTTGAAAATGGCTCACAGATCCTGCTCATGATGTATAGCAAAATTTAAACTCACACAGCCCATGTCATTAAAAAACAGAGGATCTGTGTGGGAGGCAGGTATCACCTAGGGCAGTATCTATTAACCTTCACATTACTGGCATTTTGAGTTGGAAGCTTCTGTGCTGTGTGGGGCTGTCCTGGGCATGGTAGGATGTTTAGAAGCACCCCTCCCCTCTTCCCACTTGAGGCTAGTAGCACCTTCCCATCTGGGAGAGCAAAATATCTCCAGAAAATGCTGAATGTTCTCTGTGGGGCAAAATCACCTGTGAATGAGTGCCACTGCATCATTCTCCCCAAAACTGGTTAGACACCTAGTAACGTTTTTTTTCTTTTAATGGGAGAGTTTTCTAGACCAAATAATGAATTCTGTGGACAAAAAGGAGGGATGGTTACCTTTCTTCAAAAGTGATTTCCAGAATTTCATGAGAAAACTTATGAATTTAACTTATCTTACTTCACATATCTTTTTTTTTTTTAAATTCTTTTTACACAAAAAATGAGAGGGGCTTTTATATCCTGGTTGGTAATTAATAGTATTCCCATCCTGGGCAGGACCTGGAGGTTTGTTGGTTTGTATGGATGGTTAGAGTAAAAAAATTTGCCAAAGGCAGTCAAGGGAACCCAAAATGCCAAGTGATACTAGCACTAGAAGCCTTCTGATACGGGAATATTCATCTAGACTCTATTAACTGGATTTTTATTCACTTGGCAGGAGTTTAACAGAAGAACAAGAAGCTATTAACGGTTTTCTTCTCATTTGGGAATTTGGAATGAATGAACTATTCAAGTTGAGCCTTCTTTTCAGGTTTTTGGACACACAAAAATAACTTGTAGCCACCTGGTGGAAGAAATGACTTTTTTTAAAACCAAGGTCTGGGTAGAATTATAAGAAGAAAAGAAAAGAAAAAGAAAAGCAATTAGGGAGGCCAAAGTGGGAATCAGTACTGCTGATCTAATACACTGCTCCAGATCCTTCCGCCAACTCTGAGTGGATTTTTCTGGGGGAAACGGGGAGAGGTACAGAGTTGTGGATTACTCAGAGCTTTTACTGTAGTTGCATGAAGCCCCCAAATGTAACCTATTTCTGAGACTGACCCAGCTCCCAAGCAAACTCCCTGGTTGACAAATGGACACTTTGTTGTTGCTGTTACTATAACATATTCACTGGGTGTGTGGTGGCCGTGGTGGAAGAGGGACATCCAACATGCAGAGAGGGAGGCTTCCCTGTACATGTCGGGCATTCATTTCTTTTCTGGTTCATCCAGATAAGTGGCTGTCAAATAGTGGTGATACCCCTCCTGCTCCCTAGCCTCCACCCCCGCTTCCCGAACATTTGGCCAAATCTGGAGACATTTTTGGTCATTACAACCTTGAGGGGGGTGCTGCTGGCATCTAGTGGGCAGAAACATTCTTCAGTTCACAGATTAGCACCCCACAATGGAGAATTCTTGCCTGAAAATGTCACTAGTGCAAAGGGTGAGAAACTTGGTTCTAGGTGTGTTTTCAAAATTGAGGGTTGTGACCTATTAGTGTGTGATAAAATAATTTTATTGGTTACCACCAAAAATTCTGAAAGATGTAATAGGAAATGTCAGACTGCATCACACAGCAGTAAATATTGTTTCAGAAACTACAGTTGTATATGTGTATACATAACTGGGTTGCAATATTTCTTACTGTGAATCATGAACAAATAAGGTAGAAAGGCACCAATCTTCCCCAGGACTTCTCAGACTTTAACATGCATTTGAATCCACAGAGGATCTTGCTAAAATGCAGATTCAGTTTCCTTTGGGCTGGGGTTAGGGCTGCAATTCTGCACTGCTTATAAACTCCCAGGTGAGGCTGATGCTGAAGGTCCATGCCCCACACTTTGAAGAACAAGAACCTAGATGACATTTTAAATTCATTCATTAAAGTGTGTGTATACACACACACACACACACACACACACACACACATGTATATATATATTAGAACAAGTGCTAGGACTCTGGGTATTGAGTGCCAGTGAAACCTTTTGAGGGTAGCCTCTATAAAGCCTGGTAAGGAGAAAAATAGTTGGTTAATTAATGGGTAGTATTTAAGGATTTCATACATCTATATCTTATGATGTAATGTGGTAATATTTGTTTCACAAAATGTGCCTTGGCTACTCTGTGTGTTTGTGTGTGTGTGTGTCCGCATGCGTGCACATGTGTGGTATATGTAAGTCTGTTGCTTACTGCCTCCATGCCATAGTCTGCCATAGGGGGGAAAAAAACGCTTCTAAGACACAAAAGTATTGTGTGGGTCATGTTAGCAAGGCTACTGTGACCTTAATATAACAGAGCAATCAGCCTAGCTTCTTAGAATGATTTTTGGAACATTCTTCTCTGGAAAAGAAAACAAATTAAGTGTATTCACCAAATGTCTCCTGGAACAGAGAAAGCTGTTCTGATAAAGACACTTAGCAAAACTCTTCCCTGCACACAGGCTCCCGAGAAAATTTAAGACTGGTTTTATATAAGCTTTGCCGAAAAGTCAATGAGACCTATTTCTATGAATGGCTTTAGGAAGCAGCTAGATTAGAAATGAACTACTTGAAGACATGCGACTGAAATATAAATCAGTAAGGGTAAGACTAACAAAAACATAAGCAATTACTTTTGGATAGTAATAATCCATTTGACACAATTAATCCAAATAATCCAAATCTATTAATGCCCCTTCTTTGCACTTGGGATTGCTGAAACCTCAAATCAGGCAAGGGGAGACACGTTCCCGTGTCTGCATGGAATAGAAATGTGTTTCTATATCTAAGACTCCAAGAAAAATAATGAATTGTTATCATTTGCTTGTTATTCTGAAGGCCATGGCAAGAGAGGATTCGTATCCGAATATAAGATTCATTGCAATAGGGCATCGGAGGCATCAAAACACTTCTGTCCACCCACTCCCATCCTAATAGAGCTCGCTTTCTGTCTTATCAAAGATCAAAAACTTCTACTGTTAGTGCTTTATTCTTTTGGCTCAATATTTTGTTAAAATTGCAAATATCCCAACAAAGGCAGCACTAAGTCTTCCTCATCTTAACAGAGGAAGAAATAATAAATCTGCGGATTTAGATGGTGGGGGAAGTAGGAAAATCTAGAAGACATTGGGTCTTTGAGGGGCACTGGAGGAGCAAAGTCATGAGGATGAACTTGGATGGTCCTAGAATTCCCACTTGGAAAAGTCTTGGGTCTGAGTTTCACTTCCAAGAATTCAAACCCTAATTGTGCGTGCGTGCGTGCGTGTGTGTGTGTGTGTGTGTGCGTGCACATGTGTGTGTGCAAGTGCTGTGTATCTGGTAACGTAATAATGCTGCAAATCAAGGTGGGAGGGAGAGGCCCTCTACTTCTCATTTCCCTCTGACTCTGTGTCCAGTTTCCATAATCTTCTTGAGAAATGACACTCAACAGCTCTAATGCGTGGCTGAGGACATGGCTTAATAGTCAGAATTTATTTTGCAGTTCAAAACTAGGTGGAAAAAAAATAAATTGTTTCTTCTTTCCTAACTGTTTCCCTGGTACGTTTCAGATTTATTTTCTGTTCCAACATATATAATCACACAGACTCAAAAGGATGTCCTTATAGGCTGGAGTATATGTGCTTTAGCCTCATAAATGAAGATGATAAGGACAAGGTCAGAGTTCAATTAAAATTTGATCTGAAGGGTACTGAAAACTCAGCTTCTGACTGATTTGGAGGACTTCATTTCAGATTGATAACCTCAGGGAAAATCCTGGCAGAATTAACAAAGCAAACCTCCTAATGGTCTAGAGACACATATGTGAATTACTGATTAAGATTTCACCACAGAAGTCACAGAGACACAAGAAGCAGTGGACTGTGGACCCCAGTTTTACCCATCCACGCTCACCTATCTGTGCCTTAAAACATCAAATAAAATCCCTGTAGCTCTTCACAGAGCCAATGTGTACCCTAGCCTCCATGGATTTTTTTTTTTTTTTTTTTTAGTTTAACTGCTTTTGTTTTTGTTTTTTAGAGCCAGCTTCAAAAATTCTCCGTACATACAAAGAACGGCTTAAAAAAAATCCCTGGTTGAATTATGCTGAGATACTAATTATGTCTAAAAGAACTACTTGGTTGAATTCAGCTAGATTTTTTTTTCCTCCTCAAATCAGTTCTATGTTTAGCTGGTAATAAACTCCTCCAGTCTCTAGAACAATTGGCACGGCGGTCCCTTTAACAACTCAGGATTGTGAAGAAAGGGCCAGTGCTGGTAGAAAGAAGTTTAAAGAGTATCACCACCAGATGTGATACGTGGCCCTGGTTTGCACAAACCAGATGTCAAGAATATCTGGGGGACAAGTGGGGTATCCTCAATATAGATACTGCATTAGATGAACATTTACTGACATAGAAAATGGAAATCATTAGCTTAAAAAAGCAATTTCTGCTTAATTTGTTAAAAAATACATAATGTATATAAGCACATAAAAAGAGATCCCGCAGAATAAATACTCAAGTAATAATCTCTGGGTGCTGGGGACATAACATTTTCTTATTTTTGCTCTGTTGTATTTTTTTTTTTTTTTAAGAGAGAGAGAGAGAGTGCATGCGAGGGAGTGGGGGAGGGGCAGAGGAAGAGAGAGAGAGAGAGAGAGAGAGAATCTCAAGCACGATGCTCCATCTCACGACCCCAGGATCATGACCTGAACCGAAATCAAGAGTCAGACGCTTAACATACTGAGCCACCCAGGTACACCCGCTTAGCTGTATTTTTTAAATGTCTACAATGCCCATTTATTGCATCTGTAATAATAAAGGGTATTAGCCATTCCTGCATGCCCTAAAAAACTCCTCACATTCAGAAATGCAAATGCAATTAATGTGCCAAGGCACTATAGTTTTGTTTAAGGGGTAGGGCTGGGTCAATTCAAAATCACTTGTGGTAACAAATAATTCTACGAGATGAGAATGTGGCTGACCAAATGCTTCTTGAATTGTTGACGACGCCAGTCTACAGCCATTACAGTACTTAGTCCTCACAATTATGGTAAGAAGTCAGTTTGTTTACAGCTGGGGAAACTGAGGTCCAGAGAGGCTAAATAATTCACCTGAGGTCAGCTCAGCAATAGCAAAACCAGGATTCCTACTCCCATCTGGCTCACTCCAAAGCCCCAGTTCTGACTGTTGTTATTCTGCCTGTTTCAGAGCTATGTTCTATCAAAAGTAAAAAGGTACCAGTCTCCTGTCTATCAAACAATGCTCCGCAAGTCTGGGGTTAAGCATCTTAAAGTGACAGCGAGACTCTTACAGCACCTTAGACAGATACAAACTCCGTTCAACAAGAAAAGAGGAGGTGTGGGGAAAGCACGTCTGTTTCAGGGATGACGATGACAATGGCAGTGTGGTGATGATGATGGTGGCGGCGGCTAACACTTACCAAGCACTCGCCCGGAGCCCGATGCTTGCAGCTGTACGCAGCATTTCACCCTGTACCAACTCCATGAGGAGGTTCTGCTTATTATCATCTCTGTTACATAGATGAATCGGCTGAAGCTTTGAGAGATTAAATACCTTGTGGAAGGTCAATCAGCTTGTAAGGATCGGGGTGAGGTCTGAAGGCTCCGCAGCAAGGCCCGTGATCACTACACCATAGCTCCCATCTGGGGCACTCACACCTGCTTATTGCTTGTAGAGGAGAGAACTCACTATCTCAGTGGCCAGATGCCGTATGCCTTGATTTTCTTAAATCAGCCCCCCCCTAGAAACACAACCTGTTATACTGGTGAGTCTCGTGCACCTCTCCCCACATCGTACTTTTGGGACTAGTTTCCTTCACCCGGACAGCTGGCGATACACCTTACAGACATAACAGAAGAACATAATGCTTCCTGGTAGCCTATTCAGCATTTACTTCCTCGAGCAGGGGGACTCCTGGTTGGATTGATATATGCTTGCATGCATCATGCTTTTGTAATTTAATAAGGTTATTGAAATAAGGTTATCTGTGGCTTCATATATAAATATAGCAAATACATTTTAGTAGGCAAAGGTTTCATTTTTCAAATTACCCCTTTAATGGGAAATATTCACACTCAATTATTGTGCTGACACATAAAGTGGACAAATACCCGATTTGATAATGGAACAGCAAATTAAAATCTGTGCAAGGCAAAGAACACAGAGCAGCAGCCCCATCCGAACCTGACCGCATTGCCTGATTAAGTGCTTACGGGGCGGGTTTGGTAAGGGGCCCTTTCCTGATTTGATAACTGCCACGGAGAAGCCAAAGGCAGAGTCAATCTGCAAATACTTAATCCTCCAGAAGGCAGATTAAGTGTATAATTGACCTATATAATCCATGTATCATCTCCAGTCAAATGTTCCCGGGTCCTGGTTCACAACGACTCGGGGCCTGAGGAACGCTAGTGCAGATCGGGCATTACCACCAACGTGGATTCCATCCAAGTTCGAGATGGTTTTTTAATCACTCATCTCCGAGCCTGTGAGGTTTAAGCAGATGAATTCACCCTAAGCACATCTCTTTTAATCCTGATTTTCTTCTCAGTCTGTGTCTTCAAGAAGTACAAGGAGTAAAGAAAATAAATTAATTTTTGTTTAGACCTTGAAATCTTAGGTGCTTCTCTTGATGATCTGATCTCTAATTTCAAAAAGCATGTTTTTGTTTTGGGGAAGATATTGAATTAATCACCAGAGAAGGGAGGGGGGAAGCCATCTGCATGATTTATGGACACTCAAGCTTTAAATCACGGTCTTCAAGCTATTTCTTGGGTTTGTGCTTTCCTCCTCAGCACCTGCTTTAGGAACATGGAGATTATTTCATGTCTAGATTTTGTATTTTCTTTAAAAGTCAGCAATAACTTTCCAGGGGGCCAAGCCTCCACCTGAGTCTGACAGCAATCCGATTTGCCTTTAAAAATTCGGCATCTTTAATATAATTTTATATCAACATAATCATGGTTACTGTACATATTGCATTATTCCCTTGCTTGAAATCTCCAAACCTTTTGTTTTGAAATATCTTAAGTGGTTATTTTGCAGCAACTGAAACTAGTTCACAATGGTAGGTCATATTTTTAGAAAAAGATATACAAAAATGCAGATGAAATGTACAGCTGCACATTTGAAATACCAGGGTAGGCAGTTGGAGAATTCTTTTCCAATCAGCCCTTAATTTTGGACTGGTTAGCTGTATCTTAGGTACATGACTAAAAAAGTTGATAGTATTTTACAGAGGAACAGTGTAAATCAGTAATTAACACACAGGGAAACTTTCACTGCATCAGAAAGACCTGGTTAGGCAACCTTCTGTCTGACCGTCTTGTTTCAATAAACCTAGAGAATGCCTGTTTTTAAAAAAAAGTGTTGGTGAAGATGAATTTGGAAAGCTGCTCTTAAGTTACATAATAAAATAGATAAAAATGCAGAACATTAAATATAGAGCCCCAAATGCTATGCCGATAATCTCCCACAAGCACCCAATTCCAGCCAAAAGTACAATGACAAGGCAGAGAGAAAGCTATATCAGAGGGAGCCGCAGGAGAGGGGCCTGGTGAGAATGGACAGTGCGCTCATTAAATGACCAGCTATTAGTCCAAATATTCTCAGATACAAACACACGCTGATGCCATCCAGCCTTTTCTACAAAGCACAAAAAAAAAAAAAAATGCAAAAAAAAAGGGGGGGAGGGACAGACGGGGAAACAAAACTGAGTAGCAAGAACTAGAAGGACATATCAGGTAAATAAAACGGACACTTTGAAACACAGCTGAAAACACAACGGGAATTCGGAGAAATATGCCTCTGACTGACAGATGCCAGCAGGAACTAAAAACCAGTGACTGACACAATAGTCAGAATCAACAACCCCCAAATAGCAAACAATCTCGGATATATATTTTTTCCTCATTCAGAATGCTAATTTTCTATTATTCATTTTTGCCATTTATCAAAATGCAACAAATTTGGAAGAGAATCCTCTCAGATCAACAAGTTTTTCTCAATAGATTTCTGCCAATTGTTTAGAAACAGGCCCTAGGACCACCATCGCTAAGGAGCAGAGTTGAAAGAATAAGTTCACTGTGGCAAGAAATTGAGGGTGGCCAGTCTCACAGACCCTTCTGCCTTAATAGTCCATCCCCTTGTTTAGCTCGGGGGACACAAGAGCCTTGCCGAGCATATATGCAAAGAAATAAACCCCATGCTTGAGGAAACAGAAGCCGCAAATAATCAAACATGTTGGTAATCTGATGTTTTGCTGCTAGATTATAGAAAAACAGTAAGTACTGAATAAAATTGCCGAGGCTGCATGGTAATGAAGCTTTTGAGAAGCTCTGGGTTTCTCAAATGACAAATGTTTTAAATGTTTAAATCCATGACAGATTCAATAACTTTTTCTGCGCTCCATCATTTACGTTGCCTAGCACCAATAGTCCGTAAATTAGGGGAGCAGGTTATTCGGAAAGTAAGAAAGTAAATGGCAAGAAATTCGTTCACTCCATAAAAGCTACTAAAAAGA